>NW_028270167.1:84769642-84933392 GCF_037043375.1 Chiloscyllium plagiosum
GCCTTGGTTAACGATGTCCAACAAGAAAACACAGTGCTGAATTCTAGAGGTAAGGTGACAGTTTCAGTTAACATGATCATAACTGCATTTGACCAAGCGTCGTATCCAGGCTTAACGGCAAACCTGGAGCAAATTAGACTAGATTAGATTACGTACAGTGTGGAAACAGGCCCTTCGGCCCAACAAGTCCACACCACCCCGCCAAAGCGCAACCCACCCATACCCCTACCCCTACATTTACCCCTTACCTAACATTACGGGCAATTTAGCATGGCCAATTCACCTGACCTGCACATCTTTAGGATTGTGGGAGGAAACCGGAGCACCCGGAGGAAACCCACGCAGACACGGGGAGAATGTGCAAACTCCACACAGTCAGTCGCCTGAGGCGGGAATTGAACCCGGGTCTCTGGCGCTGTGAAGCAGCAGTGCTAACCACTGTGCCACCGTGCCGCCCACAAATAGGAATCGTCTGCACTGGCTGAAGTTATACCTGGTACAAAGGAAGGTGGCTGGGGTTGGTGGAGAGCAACCATCTCCGCTCCAGGACAGCTCTGCAGCAGTTCTCCAGGAAAGAGTTTCTGGGTAAGCATGTAGATCAGAAATGGAAGAGTAAGCCACCATACTCCTACAGAATAATAGGGAAGCTCTCTTGTTTGACAGAGACGACTGGTGGCAATTTAACTGGACAGTCATCATGCCTCAAGTAAGGGAGAGGTTGAGTAGGACAGTCCGTTAGTCACCCAAGTCAGTTCAGGAATTGAACCCACACTGTTGGCATTAATAACTAACCTTCCAACTGATTGAGCTAACCAAGTCCTCGCTCTGCTCTTTGGGATAAATATTGTAATATTAATCCGTTCAGATATGTTGCTAAACACCTCTGGAGCAGGTTGAACTAGAAGCCAGCTTCTTAACTCAGAGAGAGGGAAAGCATCAGTGAGCTGTAAGAGTGCTCTCTGCCCTAGGACCAATCATTAATGGCCCTCCCTGTACATTAAAGTCACAAGTGGAGATGTTTGCCAATGATTGGACAATGTTCAACACCATTCGTGATTAACTCAGATACTGAAGTAGTCCTTGTCCAAATGCAACAAGTTCCTGGAACTATGCAGGTGTGTGCTTAACAGTGACAAGTACCATTTCCATTACACACGTGCCAGACAACGATTACCTCTAACAATAGAAAAGTGTACCATATCATTTAATGTTCAATGCCACCAACATCACTGAACACCCACCTAGCAATATCCCGGGCATTACCGTTAACCAGAACTGGACTGACCATATAATTACATTACCCATTCCTGTGAAGGGCTTATGCTGAAATGTCGACTCTCCTGTACCTCAGGTGCTGCCTGACCTGTTGTGCTTTTCCAGCGCCACACCTTGACACATATTAACTCATTGGCTACAAGAGTATGTCGGGGGGTGGAATCCTGCAGAAATAACATACCTGAAAAGTTCCGAAAGCCTGTCTTCCATCTATAAGACACATGTTGAATGTGTGTGTGATTAAATACTTCCATTTGCCTGTGTGAGTGTAGCTTCTCCCCTCACCCACTGACACTCAGTAGCATCAATATCTGCCATCTGCACGGTGCTCTGCAGAAATTTACCAAGGCTCCTTACAACATTCC
This sequence comes from Chiloscyllium plagiosum, assembly GCF_037043375.1. Lineage (NCBI taxonomy): Eukaryota > Metazoa > Chordata > Chondrichthyes > Orectolobiformes > Hemiscylliidae > Chiloscyllium > Chiloscyllium plagiosum. The sequence continues at coordinate 84,771,283 of NW_028270167.1, forward strand.
TCTGAAACCACGACCATCAAGAGAGACAAGGGAAACGGATACATGGGACCCCCATCATGTTCACGTTCCGATCCAAGCCGCCCACCATCCTGATCGGGAAGTATATTGCTGTTCATTCAGTGTCACTGTTTCAATGACCCTCCCTAACGCACATGGACTGCAACGGGTCATTGTGACAGCTCAACACCACCTTCTCAAGGGCAATACGAGACAGGCAATAAATACCGTCACAATCATATTCCATGCAGAAATTAAAATGAAAAATATTGTCCAGACCTGCCCAATGCTGGACCCTGAGTTTTGGGCTTTGGAGCTCAGGCTGGTTGGGTCCAGACAGACCCTTGCTTGTTGTGAACAGCTGAAGGGATATGTTGTTTGGAATAATCTGTCAGTCTTTCAGACGCATGGCCTACATACCGAGCATCACACAGACACTGACAATCACACCACACATTACTGAGCTCTGAGATAGACAGAAGCAATTGAAAATATCCTCATATCTGACTGTAACATGTTTAAACACAGTGATATTGTTGCTACGAAAATTATTATGCGTGCAGGATGAAAGTGAGGAGAGCAGATGCTGGAGATCAGAGCCAAAAAGTGTGGTTCTGGAAAAACACAGCCATTCAGGCAGCATCTGAGGAGCAGGAAAGTCGACTATTAGTTCACAATATTAATACAAGGGAAAATAATTGCATTCTTTCAAAGTTCTTGCACTTAATAATCATTTGGTCTTGGGTGTGGTAATGAGCCTCAACATTTCAATGCTCCTTACTATGAGTTGGGCACTGTTTTCATCATATTGTTGTTATAAAAGTGAACAGAATAAATGGGGCGATTTTGTGCTTATTGGACAATCTAAAAGTTGGTATTATGAAAGGTTATCGTACATTCAGTAAAGAGTCTTTGCTGTTAATGGTTAGAACAATGCTGTAAACATTTACACAGAAATTTCCAGCTTAAGTCACACACAACGTCGGTGGGTTGAGATAATACTGGCCGTCAATGGAGCTGCACAATTCTGTTTGGATATTGGATATTATAACACTGGATATGGTTTATGAGGGATCCAATGTAAGGTGCAATGTGCTGCAGGAGCCCAGCACCTGTAAAACACCTTCATTCAGGATCAGGTCCAAGGTACAGAACTACAGAGTTTAGGTGCCATACCAGAAGAGATATACCTGCAAGACATGGCTGTTTACAGGTCATTGTTACAAATGTTGAACTGGGTCTAGACCAGCGCCATTTCCTAGTCCATTGACCAGTTTTCCCCAATCACATCTCCCCGATGTTCAGGTATGTCTCTAACCAGTCCATTGTGAGGGATTATGTCAGTAAATGTCCAGCTCCAGTTTGCAAGCTCTCTGGACAGATTTTGGAGATGGCCAGTGTTTTGGATGTCATGGTGAGGCCCAGTAACACTGTGTCTGAATTCAGGCTTTTTCTCAAAGTCTTTTTCAACAGCTTTGCTGCCTGCAAGATGGTGTGTTCACTGATCTGTACATCAATCAGCTGTTTACTACAGTTACCGAATTGTTAGGTGTGCGCTCTGGTATTTCAATTATTGTTCACTTCAATTGTTTTCAACTGAAAAATAATGATGTTTGGTTTATTTTAAAATATGTAAGAAACAACATGATATTAACTCTTCATTGTACAAAAAGAAAAAGTGACCTGTTGTATTTTTGCCACAAACTCATCAAGCAACAGTCAGATATTGTCTGTAAAGCAGGATTCTGTGAACAGGATATGTCCCAGGCAACATCACCACCCTCTCTGGTGGGGTCTGTCCCACTGACAGGACACAGCCAGGCTGAGGGGGCAGCTCCTTGGTATATAGTCAATACAGTGCTCAGCATTGATGCTGGATCCTGTGCCTGCGAGACTGCTCTGTGGCAAGTTATGGGGAATCAATAAAAGGGAAACATATAATTGACCACATCTTCACCGATCTGCCTGCTGCAGATACACCACTCCATTTCATACATCAGTAAGAATGGTCACTGCACAGTCCTTATGGGGAGCAAGGGCTACCTTCACATTGTCCAGACTCCCCTCACCATGATATGTAGCCCCCGGGCAGTGAATTGTACAGACTTAAAACCGATTGAGAAACAAATAATGATGCATCCTTGAGGTGCAGTAGGCCATCGGCAGGACTAGAATCATACTCTGCACAGCTCATACAGCCTGCAAACTCACAGCCAGACATACCTTCCACTGAACAGTAACCATCACGGCCCGACACACCTCCCACTGTACAGTAACCATCACAGCCCGACACACCTCCCACTGTACAGTAACCATCACGGCCCGACACACCTCCCACTGAACAGTAACCATCACGGCCCGACACACCTCCCACTGTACAGTAACCATCACAGCCCGACACACCTCCCACTGTACAGTAACCATCACGGTCCGACATACCTCCCACTGTACAGTCACCATCACGGCCCGACACACCTCCCACTGTACAGTAACCATCACGGTCCGACATACCTCCCACTGTACAGTAACCATCACGGCCCGGCATACCTCCCACTGTACAGTAACCATCATGGTCCGACATACCTCCCACTGTACAGTAACCATCACGGCCCGACATACCTCCCACTGTACAGTAACCATCACGGCCCGGCATTCCTCCCACTGTACAGTAAACATCAAGAACTCAGTGCTTTGCACTGCTGCCTCACCTAAGTCCTGGGTTCAATTCTGGCCTTGGATGACTGTCTGTGTGGAGTTTTTACATTTACCCCGTGTCTGCATGGGTTTCCTCCGGGTGCTCCGGTTTCCTCCCACAGTCCAAAGATGTGCAGGTCAGGTGAATTGGCTATTCTAAACTGCCCATAGTGTTTGGTGCATTAGTCAGGGTTCAATATCGTGCAGGGGAATGGGTCTGGATGGGTTACTCTTCTGAGGGTTGGTGTGGACTGGTTGGGCTGAAGGGCCTGTTTTCACACTGTAGGGAATCTAATCTAATCTCCAAGGTTCAAGTCAGGAATGTGATGGAATAAACACCTGTCTGAATGAGTGCAGCTCCAACAGTACTCTAAAATGGACTTACTCGCAACAGGCAACACAGTTTTGTGGGGAATATCCTGTCTTACAAACCTGATTATTTTTGGGAAGTGAGACAATCGATTGATGAGGGCATGGGGCCTTTGATATGGTTCCTTATGGCAGGCTCATACAGAAGGTGAAGTGAAATGGGATCAGCGGTCAGTTAGTAAGATGGATAGAGAACTGCTTGGTCATAGAAGACAGTGTCGTGGTGGAACAGTGTTTTTGTGACTGGAGATCTGTAAATAGATTGGTGGAGTTGCAGATTGTGAGGATGATTGCCAGAGAATACAGCAGGATATAGGTCAGCTGCAGACTTGGACAGAGAAAACACAGATGTAACTTTATCTGGACAGTTGTGACGTGATGCATTTTAGAAGGTCTAAATCAGGAGAGAAGTATAAAGTGGATGGAAAAACTACTGGCTGCATCAACATCCAAAGGGACCGAGGTGTACAGCTCCACAGTTCCCAGAAAGTGGCAACACGGATGGATAGGGTGATCAAGAAGTCTGATGGCAAACTTGCAGACAAGCATCAGAGCATACAATATGGAAATTAGCAGGTCACATTGCAGCTGTTGAGAAACTTAGTTCGGGAACATTTAGAATATTGTGTACAGTACTGGTTGCCACACCAGCAGAACGATGTGGAAGTATTGGAGAGGGTATGGAAAGGTTTTACCAGGATGTTGTCTGGTTTGGAGGGTACTAGCCAGAAGGAGAAATTGAACAAACATGGTTTGTGTGCAGCTGGGCATCATTGGCTATGGGGCTACGTGATGGAGATTTACAAAATTATCAGAGACAGAGAGAAGGACAGTTAAAGACTTTTTCCCAGAGTAGAAATATCAATTACTCAGGACCGTAGGTTTTAGTGAAGGAGAAAGTTCAGGAAATATACTCGGCAAGTTTTTTTTTTGCTTTTCCAGATAGAATGTGAAAGTGCCTGGAATACACTGATAAGAGGGGAAGAAGCTAATATAGCAAGGTTTAAGAGGCACCTTGACACAGAATAGAAACAGCAACGAATAGAATTACATAGTATGTGTAGAAGCAAAATCTTTCGTTTTAACTTTAGAAGGGCATCATGTGTCAGTATAAGCTTGCTGAGCTAAAGGGCCTGTTCCTGTGCTGGACTGTTCGTTAAGTCAAGATTTGTGTGCAGCAGTGGCGAGATGCTCAGTGAATGATTACTGATGATCAATAACCACAATATTGTTGATCTCTCCTCATCAGCTTGCAGGTTTATGTCCTCCCTTCCACTTTCGGGAAACTCAATACGGAGAATTTGACGTGAAAGTCCGAGCTGGTAACTGGTGATTCCATCTCTCGCCTCGCTCCTACGGTCTTCTATCTTGGGCACCAACGTCTGAAGGGACACTCTACTAACAGAAGCTGCACATATGCCACATCCCCGACGTTGGCATCTGACACATGCCAGCCTCACCATGCCATTTCAGCACATCTCCGACCCACTGACAGTACACGTGTACTTCAATGCTGCAGCTCAGGGTGCACTGACAACTCTCATTGCAATGCTGCTGCAAAGACACTGTGCTCAGGGACACACACCCAGCTCATGGGCTGTCCCTCTGGGCTGCTCACTCAGTGTTTGTACACACTCAACACTGCTGCAAGGACACTGTGCTCAGGGACACACACCCAGCTCATGGGCTGGCCCTCTGGGCTGCTCACTCAGTATTTGTACACACTCAATACTGCTGCAAGGACACTGTGCTCAGGGACACACGCCCAGCTCATGGGCTGCTCAGTTCTTGTTCGTTCATATTCACTTTGAGCTGACTTGAATACTCACGGAATTATTGCCTTGCCTTACGCTGCTCTCAGTAGTGTTTCCCCTCAGCCAGAGCTACCAGGCTCACCCGCCTGCTGTATTGTCTTGGTGTTTAGCACAGACACAAACCAGGAAGCTTGATATCGATGTCCACAGTCAGTCACGGTGCCCAGCACAGTGAGTCAGGGGAGATCTCAGATCCCAGTCCGGGAGCTTGGACACGGTCAGTCAGCCTGTCGTGGTTGTTAGGGTCAGGATACATCCCCTGTGAGGGGGTGAGGAGCTGAATATTGGAGAGACCCTTAATCCTCTTGGCTCTTTCTCTCCTATTGTGGGATGGTTCCATCTGGAATGTGAAAATTAGCAAGAGGTATTAAGGGAGATGGAAAAGTTTGGTACAGCTGTTAGTGCTGGGACAGCTGAGGGAAAGGTGGGGAGGTGCCCTGAGTGAGTGAGTGGGCAGCACAGACACCGGCAGAGTTGGGCAGAGAGACAGAGAAGAGGTTAGAGAGAGACCGACAGAAGGTGCTGCATTTAGGGAGAGTGGGAGAACATGCACCTTGGTGGGAGGTGGGTGCAGTAACAGAGAGAGAGTGAGGGAGAGGGCACGAAGTGCAGATGGTTGCACTTACCCTGGTGGAGGGGAGAAGGTCACTGACCTCCTTCCTACTCTGCTGGGCATTCACCCAGAAGGCTGGCACCTCACTGACCCAGGGGTCAGCTTCGGACCAAGCAGGCAGGGTCTGGTGTTGTGGCCTCCCCTGCCAGTCCTGGAGGAAGAGAATGTCCCTCTTCTGCACCATGCAATCAGCCAGGACCTCAGGGACTTGGCCACAAAGTGGGGCCCCAGGTTTACCGTGTCTGCCATGTCCAAGCCAGTTTTGGCTTGCCAATCTAAGATTGTACTGTCATTTTAATAATGGCACCTAGGACAGGGAGGCTGGTGCATTCTGGGATATCCAGGCAGTGGGCAGTTGTTATGACGAAGGGGAAAATCATCGTGTTAGTGTCAGTTGAGAGGATAACCACGCGGGTAGTTACTGAGGCAGATTGCGGATTGTATCATGAGAAAATGCACTTCACCTTGTGGAGAGAAACTCTCTATGAACCTGGACTAAAATGAGACTTGACCAAATCATAAAATGGTTTAGGCCTCTGTCTGTCTGAATCAAAATAGGGAGTGCAGTGTGAAACATTGGGAGCGACAAACTTGGAGCGGAGAATTATATAGGACATTCAAATCCTTAAAATGGGGTAACACAATGTTCCAGACTGTTAAAAGAAGCCGGGGAAAATTTGCTTCCTTATCGTTACCCACATTATCCAATCCTCGCTGGATACAGGGATGGTGCCGGAGGACTGGAGAACGGCTAACGGCTTTGTTTAAAGTGGAGCAAGGGACTGACTGAAAATATCGAGGCTGGAATTCTGAGACAGTGGATAAATGGTCACTGAGGAAGTCCCAGGGACTCCAGCACAGTCAGTCTGGATTTATTCAAGGAAGATCGTGTGTAATTAATCTGAGTGTGTTGGTTTGAGGCACTAGCCTGTAACTGCATGTTACTTACTTGGATTTAACGAGAGAGCCCATGGTAGACTGTTTAAAAACAGAAAGTACGGGGTCCAGGTGAATGGAGCGAACAACCCAGAGAAGTGCAAGGCAAGGCATTTGGGGACATCGACAATAGAGAGGAATGTACAACAAAATGAGAATATGGTCAGTGTGGGCAGATAAACGAAGGTAGCTGAAGCATCAATAATCTCGTTAATGTAGCAAATGGCATTATTTCCTCTATCAGACAAAATAATGAACTTCAGAGCGGGACGCTTATGCAGGAACTGTATAAATAATGAGTTCAGTCACAGCTTGGGGACTGTGTGTACTTCTGGTCCCTCCATCACATGGAAGGATGGAATTGGACTGGAGAGGGAACAGAGGAGATTCTCCACCCTGTGAACAGGGAAGTGCAGTTATGAAGAAAGATAGGAACGGAGGATGCTGAGAGGAGATTTGATTGGGGTGCACATATTGTCAGGGACATGGGTAGAAAGGGAGACAACATCTTGTTGCTGTTAGAGAGCTCAATTACCAGCGGTGAATCTTTAATGTAATTGGATGTAATATTAGAGAAGTGGTGAGGAAAGTTGTTATTTCACCCAGAGTATGGTAGGGGCCTGGGAGTCACACATGGAAGCGGAGTACATGCAGAAATCCTCAAACCATTTTAAAAAGGTGCCGTCATCTGCACCTGAAGTCCTACACTGTCCGGGGAGACAGAACTAGGGCTTTAACAAACGTTACATCTTGTCCAATGCAGACAGTGGACAGAGTCATCTCCTCTATACTGTGCTATTTTCTGAAGTTTTCAAAGGTTAATACGCATTGATGAGGGATGACGACAGGGAGGAGCAGTGTGTGAATTGATTAGCCTCACAATAATACTGATCCCATCCTTTATACACAATACTACTTCACTGTGTTGGCCTATTTATCCTTCCTGTAGAAATGGGGAAACCTTTGATTATCCAGTTCCCAGTCGTGGTCACACTGCAGCCACATCTCCACAATCCCAGCTCCATCTGACCTAGCTATTTACAGCTACAATTTCACTGGCCTTGTTGACAAGTTCCCAGCTTCATTCTTGCCTTATTGAAGGCTGCTCTCAGTCAACTGATATTTCTCACTCTCAATTATTGCATATCATTCTCTACCATCATTCTGAACTTTACAAAAAAAATGATCGCTGCACCCCCAAAACGTTCCCCTACTGACACTGGATCCACTTGCCCCATCTCTTTCCCAAGGACCAGGTCCAACAGTACGTGCTCTCTTGGGCTGGACACATACACCTGAAGTGTGCTCTCCTCCATATAATCCAGGGATACTTGCCCCTCATGACCCTGCACCACCAATAACCCAGTCAATATTTGGATAAATTAAGTTTCTCAGTATAACTAATCTGTAGTATTGTCATCGCTCTCAAATGCCCCTGAATATTTATTCTCTCCATCAATTCCAATGGTTGCTGGCTGACAGACTGTACCTCACAGTGTCATTGTACACTTGTTGTTCTGTAGCTCCAGCCAAATTCATTCTGTCCTTGGATGGATCCTCTGTCTCTTGGACTCCTTAACTAACGCTAATCTCAACCAGTACTTCTACCTTCATCCTTTCTCTTCCCTTCTATCATTTTGGAATCCTTTATCCCCAGCAATATTTAACACCCAGTCCTGCTATTCCTTGAGCCAGCTCTCGGTGATCAGTATATCAGATTTCCACACACCAATCTGCATCTGGAACTCCCCACATTCCGAGTATTCATGTCCATGCAGAATACCTCAAATTAAGGCTTTCTTTCTCACTCCATCTTCCACTGATAAACTTGTTGTTGTAAATTAGTACCAACTATATCTCCCATTATTTTGAGAATCCTGGTAGTCTCCTCCACTATTCCTTTTTGGATCCCATACACACGCCAAGTTATTTTCAATTCCACCCACACACCCCAGAAGGAATTAGTCCCAGCTCAGTCACGTTAGCCCATCCAGTTTGTAGAGTTTCTGCCTTCCCCAGAATCAGTCCCAATGACCCAGGAATCTGAAGCCCTTCCTGCTACACCATCGTTCCAGTCACACACTCATCTACCTAAAACTCCGAGTCCTGTTCTCACTTGTACACGACCCTGCGAGTATTCCAGGGATTGATATATTTGAGTTCCCATTTGCTAACCATCCACCTAGCTCCCTAAATTCTGACTCCCAGACCACTTCACTCTTCCTACCCATGCCATCCCTACCAACGTGGACATGACCTTTGACTGCTAACTGGCCACCAGACGATTGTCGTGCAGACACAGTAACGTTCTTAACCCCACTATCCTGGAATTACAGACACGCTGACACCTTATTCACTTTCCTGACTCCTCTGTGACTATTGCTCCTCCTTCCTTCTCCCTCCTCTCCTGTACAGTCAGGCTGCTTGTGGGGCCACAGACATGGGTCTGACTGCACCTTTATCAGCTTCCGAAATGGTAAACTGAATTGGGAGGGAGACGTCAGGCTATACATGGATTCCCTGGCTGTTTCTCTTAGATTGCCTAGACCCCATCCCTTACTTATTCCAGGCTCTCATGTCTGCAGGGTGGTCTGTTCTGTGTGTGTGCTATACCCATAACTCTCAGCATGGCAGAGTCTCTAGTCACTGTCTGAGCTCCACGACCCAGTGTTCATCGAGGACACGAGCAGGCGCTCTGACTTCCCAATGTAACAGAACACTTTTTCCATTTGACAAACATGCCTTGCCATGTCTTAAAATGCAACATGTCTAGAGTAACTTACTTAATTACTTAGAATTAAGTTAACATCAGGGACATCATAATATGGTTAAGTCCCTTATTCCACTGTGGCTTACTGAGCGTAATTTATTATACTGGCTCAGAATTTCACATCCCCCTCATATTTCTGAGATCAATCTTTACTTCAGAAGTTAAAAAATAAATTTGCTGACTTACAGCAATTAACGGACAGTCACTAATAGCGGTGTATTTTATCAGCCAATGAACATACAGCCTTTTCTGTGATGGCTCTTGCACTTCATTCAAACTCGGTGCAGGCAGGTCCCAGCAGCAGAAGGTTTTCTCCGTGACTCCCAGATACGTGTAATTCTCCAGCTCCCACTCCATTCTGCTCCCTCACAGTGTCACCATCTCTGTGACTGCCAGGGGCGTGCAAACCTCCAGCTCCCCCTCCAGTCTGCTCACTCACAGCGTCATCGTCTCTGTGAATCCCAGGCATGACTAGGCCTCGATCCTCAGTGCTGATTTATATCGTCCCATGTTGGTGCATTCACCTCCGAGACGTGAGTGAGCCTCAAGCTCTGGCTCCATGTTGCTCCCTCACATGGTCACTCCCTCTGTGACTCGCTGTTGATTTCGAGCCTCCTGCTCTGCTGTTTCTCCAACTCCAAGTCCCAGTTGGCCTCAATCCTCGATGCTGATTCATATTCTACTGCTCTCTCTCAGGGTCTCTCCCCTTGTGACTCCCAGGTAATGGTAGGTCTCAAGCCTCAGCTGAGATTTATAACAGCCCGTTCCGCACTGCACTCTTACTGGATCGCTGTTGTGCCTGAAAGACAGTGGGAAAGAGGAGGATTAGACAGAGCAGAGGGTGTTACAGTGATTGAGGGAGCTGTATGGGATGGAACAGGTTATCTGGGGAGCTAGGGAGACCTGCAGCAACTAAAGAGGTTTACTGGAAGATAGAGTGAGAGTTGAAGACACAGAAGAAGTCAAAGGAAATAGAAAGATTGTGGCTTGTTCATGATGGAGCTTTGTAGAGTCTAAAGGGCTTTTTCTGAGCTGCTTACAGAGATGTGCAGACTTCAACAAATGCAAATTGAGAGCCAGTAAGTGTTGTATGGTACTGGAAACTGTTGGATGTTACAGAGTTAGAAGACTCGCAGTAACTGGGCGGAATATAAACTTTCAAGCACTGGTGGTGTTCAAGGTCCCTCAGGACATGAAGAGGTGCAGAGAATGGAAGCATTCCAAATAGTGGGATGGTAGGGGCTGGAAGTCATGAGATGGATAAAGAGGACGAAAAGTGCCAATTTAGCACACACTACCATTGTAATTATAGAGATTTAGGAAGGGAATCTGTGCTGTCATTGATTACAGTTATATGGAGAGTTACAGAAGCTGAAGGGGTGACAAATTTAAAAAGGGAGAGATTTTAGGTGATCAGAATTTCCAACGGCTGATGCAGTGACTCAGGAAGGCAGCTCACCACCTTCTCAGGAACAACACAAAATCAACAAGAACTGCTGACGCAGCCATCAAAGTTCATGTCCGTGAATGAATGAAGGAATAAAAGATCTACAAGTAGCACTGAGGTCACTCAGGCAAGCCTTTTCAACAGCACTTCCCAAACCCGCAACCACTATACCCTGGAAGGACAGGAGATCCAGCTGCACGGGAACACCAGCATTTCCAAGGTGCCCTTCAAGCCACGCTCCATCCTCCCAGCACTGTGTCTGTCCCTACACCCAAAGGACTGCAATGGGTCAGGAAGGCAGCTCACCACCACCTTCTCCAGGGAATTACAGATGGGAATGTAATGGTGAAACTCTGCCGTTTACAGCCAGACAGAAAAATAAATCCTGCAGTGGGTGTGAAATGAAATTTCCGTTTCAGAACAACATGCTTAGCATGGATAGAGGATTTGTCTGATTGGCACAAGACAGAGAGTGTGAAGAAAGGGGTCTTTTTCACGATGGGAACTGGTGATGAGGGGAGCTCCGCAGGGGTCAGTGTTGGGACTACACTCTACACGTTATTCATTCAGAGTCTGGACAAAGGATGTGAAGGGGTACGAGAAATGGGTTTCCAAGAAAGATCCCAGTGACTAAATGCTTGTCTAAAGAGGACCAGGTGAAGTCTCTGGGTCTGCACTTGATGAAGTTTCAGAGGCGGCGGCAGAATCTCATTCAAACTTACAGAATACTGAGGGGCCTGGATGGTGTGAACGTGGGCAAGATGTTTCCATGAGCAGGAGAGACTAGAGGCCAAGGGCACAGCTTCAGAGTGAAGGGACGACCCTTTCGAATACAGATGTGGAGGGATTTATTCAGCCAGAGGGTAATGGATCTGTTGAACTCACTACCTCATGAGGCTGTGGGTGCGAAGTGATTCAGAGATAGCTAGGTTCTGGATGAGTAAGGAGATCAAGGGTTACAGGGAGTAAGTGAGAGAACGAGGTTGAGAAACAATTCAACCATAATCGAATAGTGGAATAGACCCGATGGACCGAATAGCCTAATTCTACTCCTATAAATGATGGTCGTATGGACTGCACTTTTTCCCTAGGTTTCTAAGTGTGCAGTTATCATTTCTGGCATATCGTTTACCATACATTCCAGCACCTTCCTGATTATTGATGTCACTTCTTGGTTTCAGATAAACTGCAGAGAGCTACACCACAGAGTAACTTGGAAATCCTTGTGTATAAATCTCAGAAAGGTAGCATACAGGGCAAGCAGGATATAGAGAAGGCAAATGGAATGCTGGCATTGATTCCAAAGGGAATGGAGAATAAAAATAGGGAAGGCTTATCACAACTATAAAGGATTCCTGTCAGCTCGCACTGAGAATACTGTGAACAGGTTGGTCCCCTATCTGGAGGGAAAATGTCCTTGCATTGGAGGCAGCCCAGAGAAGGTTCACCAGGCTGTTCTTCAAAATGGAGGGATATTGATGAGAAGAGGTGGAGAAGGTTGAACTTGCAGTCGTTACAATTTAGAAAATGAGGCAAATTTATTGATACACCAAAGATTCTTGTGTTCTTACAGATTCGGTACTGAGACATTTTCTCCTGAGCAAGGATCTGTAACTGAAGATAAAGGGGAATACAGACACCAGCGAAGCTAACAGAGAAAAGCTGGGTTGTAGAGACTGGAGAATGTTACAGAGTTTGGGTGGTTTGAGATCACTGTTGGTGGTTAGAGATCAGATGGTTGTCGGGCTGAAAGATGTCAAGGAGAGTTACAGGGTTATCAGTCCTGAAGGAGTTACAGAGATCAGGAGGAATACAGGGACTAGAGATTACTCAGATAGGGGTGGTCACTGGATATTCAGGAGATACAGAGACTGGGAGGGTTGTGGGGACTGAAGATTACACAGATATTGGTAGTAGTTTGAGCTAAAGAAGCTTTTAAAGAAAGGGAAGGTTGTAGGCACTGGAGATTAGACAGATTGGGTGGTATTTGGAGCTACAGGAGTTTATAGAGAAATGGATGATTATTGGTGTTGGGGATTACACTGACATGCACAACAGTTGGAGCTGCAGGAGTGAGTGAGATAGGGAGGGTTGATGGGGCTGGATCAGTTCATACAGCCAGGGAGAAGTGTAGGGATTGGAGGGACCAGAGATACTGAGGGTTGTAGGGCTGCAGGAGTTCAGAGAGTTAGTGAGGACTGTGAAGGGAGGTTGGCAGCATTCCCATCAGTTACACAGGGATGTGGAGTGCTGTTCTGGAAGAGGTTACAGAAATCAACAGGGTTGCAGATACTGGAAGATATTACAAAGACAGTGAGCTGTAGTATTTGAGGAGGTTACAGCGACAGGATGCATTGAGGAGTTGGAGGCTGCTATAGGTATTAAACATGCTGCAAGGATCAATAACCTTACATCGATCAGGAGGATTGGAAGATCTGGAGATAAAGAAAGAGAATTGCAGCAACTGAAGAATATCACAGAGATGGGGAGTAACGTATGAGTTAGAGGAGTTATAACATGAGATGAGCTGTATTCAATGGAGTCAGGAAAGATACAGGGCGATCTGAAGGGACTACAGATGATCAAAAGGACAGTGAGGCTTCTCAGTGTAGGATTGGGGCAGTTTACGCAGACAGGGAGAATTTTGTGGAATGTTGCTAATTTATGAGATTATGAACTTGTATAGAATTGAGGAATGAACAGAGATAAGGAAGGCTGTAGTTAATGAAGACATTTGTTGATGTCGGATGTTGAGGTTCTGGAAATTATATGGACCGGAAAGCTGGACAATCTGTCAGAACTTACAGACACAGGAACAGCAATAGAGCCTGGAGACACAAACTCAGATAGGAAGCATTGCACTCACTCGAGGAGGTTTATGCTTTAGTGATGGTTGTAGGGGAGTGTAACGTTAACACAGATAGGGGTGTAAGAGCTGGAGAAGGTTAGATTGGTGGGGAGACTGGAGGAGCTTACATTGACAGGGTGGGTGATAGCGACAGGAGGATGTTACATAGATAGCCAGTCTTGTAGAAACTGATTGGGAGAGTCACAGGCATTGGAGCTGGTTCCACAGATCGATGGTGTTGCAGGGACCTGAGAGGATTACGCAGATCGGGAGGATTGTAGGATGTCCACATTTTTAGTGTTTCAGGACTGGAAGAGGTTACACAGTTAAGGCGGGATGTTGAAGCAGTGGGAGTTCACAGGGACTTGGAGGTTTGAAGGGTTTGGGGCTGTTTATGGATAGAGGGATATATTTAGGGACAGTAATATGGAATGCAGAGGGAGAGTTTAGATTAGATTCCCTAGAGCATGGGAACAGGTACTTCGGCCCAACAAGGCCACACCAACTCTCCAAAGAGTAATCCACCTAGACCCACTTCTCTCTGACAATGCATGTAACACTATGGACAATTTAGCACGGCCAATTCACCTGACCTGCACATCTTTGGACTGTCGGAGGAAACCGAAGAACCCGGAGGAAACCCACGCAGAAACAGGGACAAAGTGCAAACTCCACACAGACAATCACCTAACGCTGGAATCGAACCTGGGTCCCTGGTGCGGTGCGGCACCATTGCTCACCACTGAGCCACCGTGCTGCCCCAAATTGCAGAATTACGCAGAGAGAGAATATTTGAGGTGCTGGGAGGACTGTAGAGAGTGGAGGAGCAAATAGAGATGTGGAGTGCTGTTGTGGTTTGAAAAGGGTCTGGAGGTGATCATACAGATAAGAAGGTCGGTCGGGATGGGAGAAGGTTATTGAGGTCGTGTGGTGCTTTCGGCCAGGAGGCAGGTGTGTTATAGGGCCTGCAGAAGGTTACATGTTCTCCTGGGGCTTGAGGAAGGTACACAGGTGGGTATTTTGCTCCAGGGTGGATGCTTTTACAGAGATGGGGGCACTGTAAGTATTGTGGAAGACTACAGAAATATGAATTATTGTACTGGGTGCAGGATGAGATTATTGAGATTGGGCATGTTATCGAAACTGGAGCAATCTACACACAGGGAGAGTCGTCAGCATCGGAGTAGGTTTCAAATATACAGCGGGAATATGGGAGGGGTGGAGGTTATAGAAATATAAACTTTTCTGGGAATTACAAGCATTCACTGGCACAAATGAGTTGGACCAAAAGACATGTTTCCTTGCTGTTTGTCTGTATCACACAGCAGACAGCGTGAGGGGTGAATATAGAACAGAAAGATCCCAGGTTTCAATGCAATCTCCTTGAGGGAGACCTGCTTTCCCCTCTGTTGTACTGATCCTCACTAAGACAGCACAGGCCTGGATTGATAACTGTCAACTTCCTATACTGACAGAGGAAGGCTCAGTACAGCAGAGATGAAAGTAAACAAGACGGTGGGGTTTCAGCCTGGGACCATCATGCTGTGTGTTCGTACTTCAACACTGTATCTATGTCATGTCTTCCGGACCAAAGTTCGATCCCTTAAATACACTCTGCTCTGTTCACTGTGAGTGATGTTACCTCACTGCAGGATTTAGTGAAGGCTCCAGATCTCACTCTCCATCTCTCTGGCTGACCAACTCTCTTCAATGTGGTGATGAATGAAACAGGAACTGGGAATTCTGCAGAGTTTGGAGCATCCTGAGTACCTACAGGAGACAGAGAAACAGGCAGAATGGGAAACTAGACTGATGCATCAAGTGTTAAACATGGAGAATGGCACTGAGTCCCATAGAGATCTGGAAAATCCCAGTCTCCATCCCTGGCCTGTGCTGCTGTGTCTCTCTGGATTGGAGAATTCTGTTGGCTCAGGATCTGGAGTAGCGGCAAAAGGTGCAGTCACTGGCAGCAATTAAACCCTCACAGTGACACATAACACATGGAGAGATACTGAGTGATATCACCAGAGTGCAGGAAGGCATCACGATCAAACCACGGTCAGGAAGAAGGTGCACTGGGATCAGTACTCAGGGATGAGGGAGCCATCAGTGGGCCAGGCAATGGCCTCGTGTTACTCTCACTAGACTGTTCATCCAGAATTTAATGCCGGTGTCAGGGATACCCATCTAACTGCTTAATACCCTCTCAGTCAGGAAATTTGTTATAGGCTGCCGGTCTGGCCGACATATGAATCCAGACCCAGAGCAATGGGATTGACTCTCAAATACCGTCTGTAATGTTCTGTCAAGCCACTCAGCTCTAAGGCTGGTCAGGGTGGGCATGCGATGCTGGCCAGCCAGAGACAGCAATATCTCACGAGTGATTTAAAATCAACACTGTTGGGAGCAGTGTCCTGGCCAGTCATGTCGGTAGGTTTATGGACAGGGCTTTAAGCTGACATGGAGGATGCAGGGACAGGGTTCAGGTGAAAGGAGCTTTCCAAATCCAAAGAGAAAATGTGAAGCCTCGGAACAGCATGGGAATGTGACTGAGACAAGCAGAAAAGAACAGGATGGGACAAAGTTTAACTAAAACTGTACATCAATGAATCGGTTTGTGACAGGACATTGTGGGGTAGAGGAAATTATAATGTTACTTTTTTTCGGAATGGACAAAGTATCTACAATAAGTTAATAGACTTGTGACACAGAGATAAATGAGACTTAGTCACCAGACAGACGCGATTACAAGTTGAACAAAAGGTGGAACATAAATATTCAACAGTAAACAACCTTACAGGATCTCAGGGAGAATGGAAAAGCAAGATGGGAACCCTGATACTAATGGATAAAAAAGGCATTACAGAGAAAACATTTGGTCTCGGATTATGCAGCTGACTCAGCCTGAATGTAAATTCTGGGTGCTATGTGTCAAAACCACAAACAGGACAATAGTTTTTTTATGCTGCCTTGCAGTATTTCATTGCTCATCTCGGCATTAAACAGGAATTAATGAGAAATTGTAGCAAAGGTGGTGTGATAATTTTTGGAGACTTCAATCTTTGTCTAATTTGGGACAGACACATTGGCAAGAGTGATATTATCCAAGATCCTCCTTGAATGTTTTAGTCAGTGTTTCTTTGAATGACACATTGTGCAAATGGCTAGGGATGTAACTACCTCAGATCGACTGTTGGGTGATGAAGCTGAGTGAATGAGTAACATCACATCGAGATCCTCCAAGAAATTATACCGGAATTCAAAATGATTATGACATTTTAAAGTGACCAGAATGCACCCGAGCATCAGTAACAAAGCCCATTATATGATTTTGAGAGAGAACTGACCAAGATAAACAGGGGAAACAGACTGAAATGTCAGTCTGTAAATGAACAGTGGAAAGCATTTAGAGCTAGAGAGTGCTGGAGACATACAACACATAAACGGACCCTTCGGTCCAACTCGTCCACGCCGTCCAGATATCCTTTCCTAATCTCGTTCCGTCTGCCAGCACTTGGCCCATATCCCACTAAACCCTTTTTATTCATAGACCAATCCAGATGCCTTTTGAATTCTTCAATTGTACCAGCCTCCAACACTTCCTCTGGCAGTACATTCCATACATAACCACACTCTGCGTGAAAATGTAGCCCCTTAGGTCCCTTTTAAATCTTTCATCTCTCTCCCTAAACCTGTACCCTCCAGCTCTGGTCTCCACCATCCCAGGGAAAAGACCTTGTCTGTTTATCCTATCCATGCCCCTCATGATTTATAAACCTCAAGAATGTCACCCCTTAGCCTTTGACGCTCCCAGGAAAACAGTTCCCATCGTTTCAGCCTCTCCCGATAGCTCAAATCCTCCAACCCGGGCAACATCCTTGTAAAACTTTTCTAAACACTTTCCAACTTCACAACATCCTTCCAATAGGAAAAAGACCAGAACTGCATGGAATATTCCAAAAGTGGCCTAACCAGTGTGCTGTACAGCTGCAACATGACCTCCAATCTCCAATAATCAATGCTCTGACCAATAAAGGAAAGAACACCAATCATCTTCTTCACTATCCGCTTAAATGTGTAACACTTACGGGGGCATGGGCGTGGACATGGATTAGACGGTGGGTGTGGTGGGGGGGCGGTATTGGAGGGGTTTGGGGACGGGCTGAGGGTGATGTCGGACGTGTTTGGGAGGTGGGGGCAGGCGGCGGGTGGAAGGTTGCATCGGACGGTTTTGGGGGTCGCTGTTGGGTGAGTTTGCGGCAGATGGGGGGCAACGTTGAGGGTCGGGTGGGGACAGAATTGGATGGGTTTGGAGTCGAGCGGGATGTGTTTTGGGGGGCTGTCAGGGTGTGGGGGCTTGCTCAAAGCTTGCTGCTGTCTAATCACCTGAACAGGGAGCAGACTGGACTGAAAACTCCGAGCCCCAGAGCAAAGGCATTGAATCGATTAACCGAATAATCAATTATCCGAACGAAATAGTGCCCGCCCATCTCGTTCAGATAATCGAGGTTCCTCTGTAAACCATCAGGACTATAGCCTGGTGTTGTGTGATTTTTACCTTCGCTGAATGGCCCCAATTTTGGCCCAGTTCCAGTTTAAGACCTAAATCTGTCAACCCATCAGATCTTTTTCCATAACTATGTTAAAACAAAGACAGTTATGGTCACTGGACGCAATGTGCTCTCCGACTGATACTTCAGTCAGTTGTCTGACCTCGGTTTCTGAGGAGAGGTTTCGTGTTGCATCCGCCTGAGTAGCATAGAGCCCTCTACGTCTTAATTTAGGAAACTTTCTGGAACACATTGGACAAATTCGGGCCTTTTACACTCTGTGTGGCCCAGGCAATACAGGGGAAGTTAAAATCTCCAACCAATCCTAATCCATTATTTTTATAGGTACCTGCAAACTCACTACACATTTTCTCTTCTCATATCCACTGGCTAGTTGAGGGTCTAGAACATGATCCCAGCAGACTGACCATCCCCTTTTTGTTTCTAACTTTTATATATATGGCCTCATTTGATGACTGCTTAACAGTATTGATTGGAAGCACTGTTGTTATGTCCTTCCTAATCAAAAGGACAACTCCCCCTCGTCACTTACTTGTCCTTCTGTCACGCCTGTACTTTCTGTAGCCTGGAACACTGAGCTGCCAGTCCTGCCCTTCTCTCGGACATGTTTCTGTTATGGTTATAATATCCCAGTCCCCAGAGCTAATCCATGCTCTGAGCTCGTCTGCCTTACCAGTCAGGGCTCGTGTGTTGAAATAAATGCCCTTTAAACCAGATATCTTTCCCTCCCTTGACTGTGCCCCAGATATCCTGAATAGATAACTTGCTCTTGATGGATGATGTATTTCCCCTGACTTTTCGATGGTCCCTCTCTTACTCAGAGTCACAACTCCCTGCCAAACTAGTTTAAATCCTCCTGGGTAACGCTAGGAAATCTCCTCCGTGGGATACTGGTGCCCCTCTGCTTCAAGTGCAAACCATCCCCTTTGTACAGGTCACCTCTACCCCAGAAGAGATCCCAATGACCCAAGAACTGAAAACCCTGCCCCCTATACCAGCTCCTCAGACACACATCCATCCGGCCTATCTTTCTATTTATATCCTCACTGGCACTTGACATTGGGAGTAATCTGGAGATCATTAATGTCAATATCCTGCTTTGTTAACTTCTCACCTAACTCCCTGTACTCATTTCACAGGACCCCATCCCTTTGTCTACCTCTGACATATGGACGGATGTGCACAATGACCTCTGGCTGTTCACCCTCCCCTTCAGAATGTTCAGTAACCGCTCAGAGACACCCTTCACCCTGGTACCTGGGAGGCAGAACATCATCCTGGAGTCTCTTCTGCAGCCACACAGTCTCCTGTCTGTCCCCCTCACAACTGAGTCTCCTATCAGTATCACAATCATTACAGAGGATCTGGTAAACAGAGACTGGGAGGAACTCCCTGCAGTTGGGTCCATGTTAGGAAAGTGGAGTATTTTAAAGTGATGCAGTGAGAACGCAGGGCCAGTGTGCTCCTTAAAGGCAGCAAGTCCAGGGAATACTGAACAAGTGATATCGTGAGTTTGATAAAGAAAATACAGTGCAATAAAATCAGGTGAAGCCCTTCACAAGTATAGAGAGTGCAAGGGGATTGTGGAAAATGAGGGACAAACAATGGTCATGAAATATATTTGGCAGATACGATTGTGGAAAAGCCACAGGTATTTTATCAGCATCATGAGAGTAAGAGGATTCCCAGCGAAAGAGGGAGGCCTGTGAGAAATCAAAGGGACAATCGGTACATGGAGCCAGAGAAAGCAGGTGAGGTCTTCAATGAATACTTCCCATCTGTATTCACACAGGAGAAAGGCATTGTAGCCGGGGATTTCAGTTGGGATGCTGAGGTTCCAGAACATGTTCAGATCCATAAAGAGGAGGTATTAAATGTTTTCACAGGCATAAATGTGGAGAAATCTCCAGTACTCAATGAAATGTATAGAACATAGATAGAACATAGATCAATACAGCACAGAACAGGCCCTTCGGCCCACGATGTTGTGCCGAACATTTGTCCTAGCTTAAGCACCCATCCATGTACCTATCCAATTGCCACTTAAAGGTCACCAATGATTCTGACTCTGCCACTCCCACAGGCAGCACATTCCATGTCCCCACCACTCTCTGGGTAAAGAACCTACGCCTGACATGCCCCCTATACCTTCCACCCTTCACCTTAAATTTATGTCCCCTTGTAAAACTCGGTTTCACCCGGGGAAAAAGTTTCTGACTGTCTAGTCTATCTATTCCTCTGATCATCTTATAAACCTCTATCAAGTCACCCCTCATCCTTCGCCGTTCCAATGAGAAAAGGCCTAGCACTCTCAACCTATCCTCATACGACCTATTCTCCATTCCAGGCAACATCCTGGTAAATCTTCTCTGCACCCTCTCCAATGCTTCCACAACTTTCCGAAAGTGAGGCGACCAGAACTGCACAAAATACTCCAAATGTGGCCTAACCAAGGTCCTGTACAGCTGCAACATCACTTCACGACTCTTGAATTCAATCCCTCTGCTAATGAACGCTAATACACCATAGGCCTTCTTACAAGCTCTATTCACCTGAGTGGTAACTTTCAAAGATCTATGTACATAAACCGCAAGATCCCTCTGCTCCTCCACCTTACTAAGAACCCTACCATTAACCCTGTATTCCGCATTCTTATTTGTCCTTCCAAAATGGACAACCTCACACTTGGCAGGGTTGAACTCCATCTGCTACTCCTGAGCCCAGCTCTGCATCATATCTAAGTCCCTTTGCAGCCGACAACAGCCCTCCTCACTATCCACAACTCCACCAATCTTCGTATTATCTGCAAATTTATTGACCCACCCTTCGACTCCCTCTTCCAATTCATTAAGAAAAATTACAAACAGCAGAGGACCCAGAACTGATCCCTGTGGAACTCCACTTGTAACTGGGCTCCAAGCTGAATATTTACCATCTACCACCACTCTCTGACTTCAACTGGTTAGCCGGTTTTCTATCCAACTGGCCAAATTTCCCTCTATCCCATGCCTCCTGACTTTCCGCATGAGCCTACCATGGGGAACCTTATCAAATGCCTTACTAAAATCCATGTATACTACATCCATTGTTCTACCCTCATCCACATGCTTGGTCACCTCCTCAAAGAATTCAGTAAGACTTGTAAGGCAAGGCCTACCCTGCACAAATCCATGCTGGCTGTCCCTAATCAAGCAGTGTCTTTCCAGATACTCATAAATCCTATTCCTCAGTACCCTTTCCATTACTTTGCCTACCACCGGAGTAAGGCTAACTGGCCTGTAATTCCCGGGGTTATCCCTATTCCCTTTTTTGAACAGGGGCACAACATTCGCCACTCTCCAGCCCCCTGGTACCACCCCCGTTGACTGTGAAGACGAAAAGATCATTGCCAACGGTACTGCAATTTCCTCTCTTGCTTCCCACATAATCCTAGGATATATCCCGTCAGGCCTGGGGGACTTGTCTATTCTCAAGTTTTTCAAAATGCCCCCCAACACATCTTCCTTCCTAACAAGTATCTCTTCTTGCTTTCCAGTCTGTTTTACACTCTCCTCTTCAACAATACGGTCCCTCTCATTTGTAAATACTGAAGAAAAGTACTCATTCAAGACCTCTCCTATCTCTTCCTACTCAATACACAGTTTCCCACTACTGTCCTTGATCGAACCTACCCTCGTTCTCATCATTCTCATGTTTCTCACATACGCATAAAATAGCTTGGGGTTATCCTTGATCCTACCCGCCAAAGATTTTTCATGCCCACTCTTGGCTCTCCTAATCCCTTTCTTCAGCTTCCTTCTGGCTATTCTGTATCCCTCCAATGCTCTGTCTGAACCTTGTTTCCTGAACCTTATGTAAGCCTCCTTCTTCCTCTTTACAAGACATTCAACCTCCCTCGTCAACCAAGGTTCCCTCACACGACCATTTCTTTCCTGCCTGACAGGTACATACATATCAAGGACATGTCATATCTGTTTCTTGCAAAAGTTTCACATTTCCATGAACTCCTTCCCTGACAGCCTGTGCTCCCAACTTATGCTCCTCAGACCCTGTCTTACAGCATCGTATTTACCCTTCCACCAATTGTAAAACCTACCCTGTTGCACGCACCTATCTCTCTCCATAACCTAGATGAAATTCACAGAATTGTGGTCACGATCACCAAAATGTTCACCCACTAACAAGCCCATCACTTGTCCTGGTTTGTTACCAAGTACCAAATCCAATATGGCCTCCCCTCTGGTCGGGCAATCTACATATTGAGTTAGAAAAGCTTCCTGGACAGACTGCACAAACACCGCTGCAGGTATCTCAGGCTGCTATGTCATTCAGAGAAGGAAATCTACCCATCCTCACGTGGTCTGCACGACATAGCCACAGCAAAGTATTTGCCTCCCAATTACCCTCTTCAAAGGCCAAGCAAGTTACTCAGTTCAAGGGCAGCTAGGACTGGGCAGGAAAGGCTGGTCAGCCAGAGACACCCACATCCCATACCTGATTTAATAAATAATCCATTAGGATGGTCCCACTGGAACCGTGCTGGGACCAGGGTCCTGGCCGATCATGTCGGTAGGTTTATGGACAGGGCTTTAAACTGACAGAGATGATGCAGCGACAGGGTCCAGGTGAAAGGCACTTTCCAAATCCAAAGAGAAAAGGTGAAGCAATGGAACAGCATGGGGATGAGGCTGAAGACAAGCAGAAAGGTACCGGATGGGACAGAGTTTAACTAAAATTGTACATCAGCGAAAAGATTTGTGACAGAAAATTGTGGGAAAGAGTAAGTTATGTTTTTTTTTTAAATGGACAACGTCACTGTCATAAGGTAGATGGATTTGTGACACAGAGATAAAAGAGATTTAGACACCAGGGAGACATGGATACAGGGTGAACAAAAATATTCAGTGCAAACTCAGGCAAAATGGGCAACGCTAACAATAATGGATAACAAAGGCATTACAGAGAAAGCATTTGGCTGCACATCATGAAGTGGAGTCAGTCTGAATGTAAATTACTACTTGCCAAAGACACAAGCAGCAGAACAGTTTTAGCCACTGAACCGTATTCCATTGCTTATCATTGCATTACACAGGGACTCATTGGAACTTTTTAACAAAGGCATTGTGATAATTTTGGAAAACTTCAATATTTATATAATCTGGGACAACACACGGTCAACAGTGATATTGGAAGAGGACTTCGGTTAATTTTCTTTTCAGTGTTTCTTTGAAAAACAAATTGTGCAACTGTTAAGGGACATAACTATCGCAGAGCGACCATGTGATGAAACTTAGTGAATGAGTAATGTCACCGGGAAAGATCCTTCGGGGAATTGTGATAAAGTGCAGTTTAAATAAATATAAAGTTTTAAAGTGATTCACAGAGGACAAGCTACAACTAGAATCAAAAATAGCCAGTTACATGTGTGTGAGAGGAGACCTGACCAAGGTAAACAGGCTAAACAGACTGAGACATGTGTCTGTAAATGGACAGCAGAAAATATTTGAAGGAACAGTTTAAAACACTCAACAGAAGGACATTCCATTGAAATAGTATAAACCTCAGCAAGAAATCTCCACTGATCCCGCACGCAGGACAAAAGGGATCATACTAGATTATGGGCTGAGAAGATCCCCAAAAAATACTTAAAATCCTGACGTCAGAGAGAGTTTTAGGAGTAAATGTTAATGGATTGCATTGGGTCTGCTCACAGGAGGAGGGCTGTGGGAAGGGAAGCCACGGTCAGGGTTCATTGACACGATAGGAACAGGGAGAGCTGAAGGTGCTGGAGGTGGTGAGAGTGTTACAGAGAGTGGTCAGGGTGTTACAAAGCCAGGACGGATTGCTGCAGCTGGAGGGGTTTGCAGAGGTAGGGAGGGACAAAGGTATTTTTATTTATTCATTCATGGGATGTGGGTGTCACTGCCTGGACTAACATTCTTTGACCCAACTGATAATTTCCCAGAGGGCAGCTCAGAGTCAGCCATATTTCGTGGGTTTAGAGTCAAACGTTGGCCAGACCAGGTTAGAATATTTGATGTCCTTCCCTAAAGGAGGTTAGTGAACTAGATGAGTTCTTCCTACTGATCAACAATGTTTTTATGGTGGCCCCACCAATGTCTTTTACAGCCACAACATGACATCCCAAATCTTACTCTTAATGCTCTCCCCAGTGAAGGTAACCATCCCAAACGCCTGCTTCACCAGCCTGTCTACCTGTGACACCACATTCAAAGAACTGTGTACCTGCATCACTGGGTCACTGACTGACAACACTATCCAGGGCCCGAACATTAACTGTACAAGTCCCACCCTGGTTTGTTTCACCAAAATGGAACACTTCACATTTATCTAATTAAACTCCATCTGCTATTCTTCAGCCCACTATCCCAGCAGTACTGTTCATCCTGTTGTATCATATATAACCTTCTTCACTGTCCACATTACCACCAATTTCAGTGTCACCCAAAACAATTACTTACCTGGAAACCAATATTCCCATCCAAACCATTTATCCAAATGACAAACAACAGGGGACCCACTACACCGCTGGTCACATGCCTCCAGTCAGAAAAACAACATGTCTCCCACCACCCTCTGTCTACAACCATCAAGCAAATTTTGTATCCAGTTCACTAGCTCCTCCTGAATGCCATATCCTTTTTACACTGATCTGAGCTTATTACTCAGTTTACCAGACATAACACAGAACGCAGAACAGTTCAGCCCAAGGCCCTTCGGCCATGATGCTATGCCAACCTTTTATCCGACTGTAAGATCAAACTAACTTACATACCCTTCGTTTTACTATTATCCATGTGTCTGTCCAAGAGTCTATTAAATGTCCCAGATGTGTCTAATTTTACTACCATCATTGGCAGTCCATCCAACCACCTACCATTCTCTATCCTCTTATCCATCCTCCATTCACCTTAAAATTACACCCCTTTGTAATAGCCATTTATGCCATAGGAGGTAAAATCTCTCACTATTCACTCACTCTGTGCCTCGCATCATCTTGTTCACCTCCACAAAGTCACCCCACCCCCTTCTTCACTCCAAAGAAAAAAACCTTCGCTCCCTTAACCTTTCTTCGTAAGAACTGCCCTCCATTACAGGCAGCATCTTGGTAAATCTCCTGTGTACGCTCTCTAAAACTTTCACAGCCTTCCTGTAAACAGGGGACCAGAACTGAACACAATATTCCAAGTGTGGTCTCACCAGGACGCTATAAAGATGCAGTGAAACCTCACGGCTCTTACAGTCAATCCCCTTCTAAGGGGAGCCAATGCAACATATGCCTTTTTAACAACCCTACCAACGTGCGTGGTGATTTTGAGGGATCTATGGACACGGACCCCATGATCTCTCTGTTCCTCCGCACTGCCAAGTATTCTGCCTTTCACCCTGCATTCAAATTCGACCTTCCAGAATGAATCACTTCACACTTTTCCAGATTGGACTCCATCTGCCACTTCCAGCCCAGCTCTACGTTCTGTCAATGTCCCATTGCAACCTACAACAGCCCTCCACATTACCCATCACTCCACCAACCTTCAGGCGATTGGCAAACTTACTAACCCACTCTCCAACATTCACATCCAAGTCATTTACAAAAATCAAAGAGCAGAGTCCCGGAGCCGATTGTTACAGAACACCACTGGTCACTGAGCTCCAGGCTCAATATTGTCCATCTGCTGCCACCCTCTGTCTTCTCTGGGCCATCCAATCCTGTATCCAGACAGACAGACTTTCCTGTATCCCAATTTTCCTTCTTTTCTGAATGAACCATCAACATATTCTGCCATATCCTCAAAGAATTCAATAAGGTTTGTGAGGCATGACCTGACCCCTCACAAACCCATACTGACTGTGGCTAATTTAACAATGGTTTTCCAAGTAGTCATAAATCCTGTCTTTAGAGTCCTCGCAAATAATCTGCACACCACAGACATTCGACCAAATCTGTAATTCAAAGAATTCTATCTCTGTAACATGGCTCGGACTTTACAAATCTTCCCTCCTCTGCCATGTTCCCCAGAAGGGCACTGGAGGGTGGTGGGGATTAGAGAGATAGAGAGGAATATCAGGACAGGAGGATTTTGCAGACATTAGGAGGTTTGCAGTGCCAAAAGGAGGCTTCAGTAATTGGGAGGTTTCATGGTGATGAAGGCATTTGAGGAGGGAGGGAGGATTCTATGGAAATGAGAGGTTTCACAGTTTAGGTGTTTTGTTAGGGCTGCAAGTGGTTACTGAGTTGGGGAGGGTGTACAGCACTGGTGGATATTACATAAACACGTGGTTTTGGTTGCAATGCAGGAAGAGGATTCAGGAAGCTGGAGAGTATGGGATCTGAACGAGGTTACACAAATGGGAAGAGTTGTCAGGAGTGGAGGTGTTTACAGAGACAGCGCTGGTCTGATCTGGAGCAGAGGACCCAGATTGGGAGGGATGTGGGGACTGGAGGTGGTTTCACAGGGAGGGAGGACCATAGACCCACAGGAGGTTACAGAAATGTAGAGAGCTGTAGGGCTGACGGGCTCATGGAGATGGGAATGTTGTGAGGGATGGAGAAGTTTACAGGGATAAGGATGTTTGTAGGCCAGGGCTGGATCACAGACAGGGACTGTTTTAGGGAGCTGAGCAGATTACAGAGATAAAGTTGTTTGTATCGACTGGAAGAACAAACAGAGATATGCAGGGTAGTCATGACTGAAGATGTTTATAGACATAGGAAGGCTTAGGTTCTGGGGGTTATGGAGGCTGTGGAATCTGGATTACTTTTCAGAGACTGGGATAACAATTTTGGTCAGAAACAGTTTCACAGATAACGGAGCATAGCACAAACAGGAAGAAGTTGTAGGGGAGGGTGACGTTTAAACAGATAGTGGTGTAAGAGCTGGACAAGGTTATGAAGGTGGGTAGATGGTGGAGACACAGGAGGAGCGTACATTGACATGGGGGTGATAGTGACAGGAAGGTGTTAAATAGATAGTAGGATTTGTAGAGACTGGATTGGGAGAGGCACAGGCATGGAGTGAGTTCGACAGATCAGGAATACTGCAGAGACCTGAGAGGATTACACTGATAGGGATGTGGTCGGGTCTCCACAGACTGTTGGTGTTTAGGGACTGGAAGAGACTTGGTAGATAGGGAGGGATGTAAGAGCTTATGGAGAGTGGAAGAGTTGGAGCAATTTGCAGAGGTAGGTTTCTCAGACAGGAGTAGGTTATAGATAGTGAGGGTTGTGTGGTCTGAGTAAGTCAAAAAGAGGAGCGTTTTCGCGTCTGGAAGAGGTTACACTGACAGGGACAGTTGAAGAGACTGAAGCAAAAATGCATGGAGAAGGTTACACTGATAGGGAGGTGAGTAGGGACTGAAGGTGAATACACAGACATGGAGGGTTGTATTGTTAGACGGAGCAGAGAGGGATAGGGACCGGTGTAGGGATTTACACAGATAGAGAAGGTTGTGTTTTTGGAGAAGGTTACAATGATACAGACAGTGTGAGGGAGTGTTTCCTGGACTACAGAGGAGCTCAGAGAGAATGTATTATGGGGAGTGGAGGAGATTACAGAAATGGCTGTCGGGTTGAAAAGAGTTTCTACAGATCCTCAGTGCTGTAAAGCTGGAGGGAGGTTATAACAGTGAGTGTTGCCAAGACTTAATTACTTCACTGATATAGAGCAGGTCTGAGCACGTAACTGTCAAAGGGAAGTTTTAGATTAGATTAGATTACTTACAGTGTGGAAACAGGCCCTTTGGCCCAACAAGTCCACACCGCCCCGCCGAAGCGCAACCCACCTATATTTACCCCTTACGAGCAATTTAGCATGGCCAATTCAGCTGACCTGCACATCTTTGGACTGTGGGAGGAAACCGGAGCACCCGGAGGAAACCCATGCAGACACGGGGAGAATGTGCAAACTCCACACGGTCAGTCGCCTGAGGCGGGTATTGAACCCGGGTCTCTGGCACTGTGAAGCAGCAGTGCTAACCACTGTGCCACCGTGCCGCCCATAAAGTTGAGACAGTCCAGATGAGTTTTCAGAGATACAAATGTGTATGGGAGTTTCAAGAGGGAACAATGATTGGGAGTGCTGTACCAAATGGTAATAGTTATAGCGAGGGTTCTAAACGCAGGAAGAGGTGACAGACATATCGTTCTTTGCAAGGACTGGAGAAGCTTACATCGCCAAGGAGTGTTTTAGAGTCTGGAGGAGATGACAGTGTTAAGGAGAATATTGGGGATAAGGCAAGGTGTAAGAGACGGGGATGGTTGACAGGGCTGGACAATAACCTGAACAGAATCGCCATAGTGTGCAACCAGGCCATTCGGCCCAACCAGTCCATTCCAAACCTCTGAAGAGCATCCTACCCAGACCCACCCCTTGACCTGTACATTAAACCCTGCATTTCTCGTGATGAACTTACTTAAACCACACATTCCTGAATACCACAGTCAATTTATGATCGCCAATCCACTGATGGTGCAAATATTGGACACACAAACAGAGCAAGGGAGCGACACACAAACACACAGTGAGGGAGATACCCACAGACACACAGCGAGGGAAGGACATACACACACACAGTGAGGGGGATATACGCAGACACACAGTGAGGAAAGGACATGCACTCACACACAGTGAGGGGGATACACGCAGACACACAGAGAGCGAGGGACACACACACGCAAATCGAGGGAGGGACTCACGCAGTGAGGGAGGGACACGCTCACATGAAGCGAGGGAGGGACACGCACACACGCAGCAAGGCTGGGACACACACACAGCGAGGGAGGGACACACACACACACACACACACAGAGCGAGGGAGGGGGACACACACACACACACACAGAGCGAGGGAGGGACACGCACTCACGCAGCGAGGGAGGGACACGCACTCACGCAGCGAGGGAGGGACACGCGCACACACACAGCGAGGGAGGGACACGCACTCACGCAGCGAGGGAGGGACACGCACTCACGCAGCGAGGGAGGGACACGCACTCACGCAGCAAGGGAGGGAAACGCACTCACGCAGCAAGGGAGGGACACGCACACACACAGCGAGGGAGGGACACGCACACACACAGCGAGGGAGGGACACGCACACACACAGCGAGGGAGGGACACACACACACAGCGAGGGAGGGACACACACTCACGCAGCGAGGGAGGGACACACACACACAGCGAGGAAGGGTCACACACACACACAGCAAAGGGGGGCATGCATACGCACACAGTGAGGGGGATACACGCAGACACACAGCGAGGGAAGGACACACACACAGTGAGTGAGGGACACGCACAGACACGCAGCGAAGGGGAACACACAGACACAGCGAGGGAGGGACACGCGCACACCCAGCAAGGGAGGGACACACACACACAACGAGGAAGGGACACGCACAGACACGCAGCGAAGGGGAACACACAGACAACGAGGAAGGGACACGCGCACACACAGCGAGGGAGACACACACACACAGCAAGGGAGGGACACGCACAGACATGCAGTGAAGGGACACACAGCGAGGGAGGGACACGCACAGACACGCAGGGAAGACACACACACACACAGACAGACACAGCGAGGGAGGGACAAACACACACACTTACGGTGAGGGGAATACACGCAGACACACAGTGAGGGAGGAACACGCACATACACTTTAAGGGAGGGACATGTACACACCGCGAAGGAGGGACAAACACACACATGTCGAGGGGGAGGGCATGTGTACAGAAATTGAGAGGTGACACACACACACAGCGAGAGGGGACACACAGACATGGCAAGGGTGGGACACACGCACCCAGCAAGGTGGTCACGCAATCACACACTCAAGGGACGGACACACACACACAGCGAGGGAGGGATATACACAAACACACAGAGCGAGAGAGGGCCACGCACATAAACAGCAAGGGAGGGATATGTACACACACAGGGAAGGAGAGACACGCAGACACACGGCGAGGGGGAGGGCATGTGCACAGAAATTGAGAGGGGGCACGCACACACATGGCGAGGGAGGGGCACACGCACAAATACACGCAGACACACACAGTGTGGGAGTGACACACGTATACACACACACGCAGCGAAGGAAGGACACTCACATACACTGTAAAAGGGTCACACAAACTCACAGCAAGAGGGGACACGCACACACAGCGAGAGATGGACACGCGCATGCTCAAGCACACAAACACAGATACAGCGATAGAGGGACACGCACACACATAGCCAGGGAGGGACATGAACACACGCAAAAACACACACACACACACACACACAGCAAGAGAGGGACATGCGCACAAACAGCGAGGGGGAGACACATGCACACACAGCAAGGGAGGGCCACACACACACACGCACAGCAAGACTCGCACACATACACACACACACACATACAGGGAAGGAAACTGACACAAAAACAGTGAGGGAGGGACACACATGCATATACACACACACACACACAGCGTGAGGGAAGGACACTCACATACACTGCAAGAGGGACACACATATTCACAGCAAGAGGGGGACACGTACACACAGCGAGGGAAGAACACGCATATGTGCAAGCACACAAACACAGACACAAAGCGAGAGAGGGGCACGCACACACACAGCCAGTGAGGGACATGGACACACACAAACACAAACACAGACAGCAAGACAGGGACACGCGCACACACAGCGAGGAGGAGACACATGCACATACAGCGAGGGAGGGCCACACACACACGCACAGCAAGAGACACACACACACAGAGCAAGGGGGTAACTCACACATACACAGCGAGGGAAGAACACGCACACAGACAGAGCAAGGGAGGGACACACATGCACATACACAGAGCGAGGGAGGGACACACATACACACACCGACAGCGAGGGAGGGACACACATGCACACACACAGAGCGAGGGAGGGACACACATGCACACACCGACAGCGAGGGAAGGACACACATACACACACACAGAACGAGGGAGGGACACACACACACAGAGCGAGGGAGGGACACACATACACACACCGACAGCGACGGAAGGACACACATACACACACAGACAGCGAGGGAAGGACACACATGCACACACACAGAGCGAGGGAGGGACACACACACACACACAGAGCGAGGGAGGGACACACATACACACACCGACAGCGAGGGAAGGACACACAAACACACACACAGAGCGAGGGAGGGACACACATACACATACACAGAGCGAGGGAGGGACACACACACACACCGACAGCGAGGGAGGGACACGCGCACACAGTGAGGGAGTGGCACGCGCATGAGGAAGCACACAAACACAGACACACACAGTGAGAGGG
This sequence comes from Chiloscyllium plagiosum, assembly GCF_037043375.1. NCBI lineage: Eukaryota > Metazoa > Chordata > Chondrichthyes > Orectolobiformes > Hemiscylliidae > Chiloscyllium > Chiloscyllium plagiosum. The sequence goes on from NW_028270167.1 coordinate 84,802,707, forward strand.
ACACACACACACACAGAGCAAGAGAGGGACACACGCACACACAGCGAGGAAGAGACACATGCACACACAGCGAGGGAGGGCCATACACACAAATGCACAGCAAGAGGGAACATACACAGCGATGGAGGGACACGCGCACACACACACACACAGAGCGATGGAGGGACACACACACACACACACACACACACACTGCGAGGGAGGGACACACACACACACAGACACAGCGAGGAGGGACACACGCGTGCGCACACACACACACACTCACTGAGGAAAGAACACGCACACACAGCGAGGAAGACACACACACGCGCACACACACACAGCGAGCGAGAGACACACAGCAAGGGAGGTACACGCGCGCGCACACATACACATACAAACACTCAGAGCGAGGGAGAGACACGCAAACCCAATGAGGGAAGGACATGCACACACAGCAAGGGAGGAACATACACAAACACACAAAGCGAGGGAGGGACACGCTCATACACAGCAAGGGAGACACACACACACACACACAAAGGGAAGGAGGGACAAGCACACACACGGCGAGGGGGAGGGCACGTATACAGGAATTGAGAGGGGACACGCACACACAGCGAAAGGGGACATGCACTCACACAGTGAGGAGGATATACACAAAGTGCAATGGAGGGGCACACACACACATACACAAGAGATGCACACTGACACAAAGAGCAAGGGAGTGACACGCGTGCACACAGCCAGAAGGACACACACACACAAAGCGAGGGTGGGACATGCACATACACTGCAAGAGGGACACACACACACACATGCGCAGGCACACAAACAGAAACACACACAGCGAGAGAGAGACACACACACACAGTGAGAGAGAGAGACACGCGCGCACACAGCCAGGGAGGGACATGCACACACAGCGAGGGAGGGACACACACACACACACACACACACACACACAGCAAGAGAGGGACACGCGCAACACAGCCAGGGAGGGACATGCACACACAGCGAGGGAGAATTAGACACAAACACACACACAGAGGAAGAGAGGGCTACACGCACACACAACGAGGTGGAGACACATGCACATGCAGCGAGGGAGGGCCACGAACAGCAAGAGGGACACACACCCACCCACACACAGCAAGTAGGGGAAACTCACACATACACAGAGCGAGGGAGGGACACACACACACACACACACACAGAGCGAGGGAGGGACGAACACACACACACAGATACAGCAAAGGGGGATATGCACACACACAGCGAGGAGGACGCGCACACTCACAGCGTGAGAGGGAGACACACTTTTACACACACACACACGGAAGGAGGGACAAGCACACACACAGCGAGGGGGAGGGCATGTATACAGGAATTGAGAGGGGACACGCACACACAGCAAGAGGGGACATGCACTCACACAGTGAGGCGGATATACACAAAGTGCAATGGAGGGACACACACACATACACAAGGGATGCACACACACACAAAGAGCGAGGGAGTGACACGCGCACACACAGCCAGAGGGACGCACACACACAAAGCGAAGGTGGGACATGCGCATACACTGCAACACACACACACACACACACACACAGAGCGTGGGAGGGACGAACACACACACACACAGATACTGTGAGGGGGGCACGTACACACACACACACAGCGAGGGAGGGACGGACACACACACACAGATACAACGAAGGGGGATACACACACACACAGCGAGGAGGACCCGCACACTCACAGCGTGGGAGGGAGACACACTTTTACACACACACACACACACAGCGAGGGGGGACATGCACATACAGAGCGAGAGAGAGACACATACACACAACGTGAGGGAGTGACACACACGCAACCAGCGAGTGAGGGACACGCAGCGAAGGGGGACACACACAAACACATACTGATGGTGTGACACATATACACACAGCGAGCGAGGGACACACACAGCAAGGGAGCGACTTGCTGAGACATGCAGAGAGGGAGGAACTCGCACACGCAGAGAGAGGGAGGGACACGCCCACACAGCGAGGGAGGGACACACACACAGCGAGGGAGTGAAACATACACACACACACACAGCGAGGGAGGGACACACACACAGCGAGGGAGTGAAACGTACACACACACACACAGCGAGGGAGGGACACACACACAGCGAGGGAGTGAAACGTACACACACACACAGCGAGGGAGGGACACGCACACATAGCAAGGGAAAGACATGCACACATACAACGAGGGAGGGTCATACACAAACACACACAGTGAGGGAGGGGCACTCACATGCACTGCAAGAGGGACACACATACTCACAGCAGTGGGGGACACGCACACACAGCGAGGGAGGGACACGCGCATGCGCAAGCACACAAACACCAGCACACAGCAAGAGAGAGACACACAAATACACGGCAAGGGAGGGACACGCACACACACAGACAGACAGTGAGGGTGGGACCACACACACATACACATAGCGAGGGGGCGACACATGCACACACAGCGAGGGAGGGCCACGCGCACACACGCACAGCAAGACGAACACACACACACACAGTGAGGGAGGGACACGCACACATACAGACAGCGAAGGTGGGACCACACAAACACACACACACACACAAAGCAATGGAGGCACACACACACAGAGCGAGGGGGCGACACATGCACACACAGCGAGGGAAGGCCACAGACACGCACGCACAGCAAGCGGTACACACACACACACAGAGCGAGTGAGACACACACACACACACACACACACACACACACACACAGAGCGAGTGAGACACACACACACACACACACACAGACAGCGAGGGAGCCACTCGTGCATTTGGAAGCACACAAACACAAACTGCAACGGGGGACACGCACACACAGTGAGGGAGGGACACGCGCACACACAGCGAGGGAGGGACACGCACTCGCACACACACACACACACACAGCTAGGGAGGGACACGCACATATTGTGGGGGAGCGACATGCGCATGAGGAAGCACACATACACAGATATATACAGTGAGAGGGGGACACGCGCACACAGCCAGGGAGGTACACATGCACACAGAGAGGGAGGGCAACGCACACACACGCACACCAAGAAGGACACACACACACACAGAGCAAGGGGGGGAAACTCACACATACACAGTGAGGGAGGGACATGCACATACACAGCAAGGGAAGGATACGCACGCACACATACACAGTGAGGGGGGGTACGCACACTCACACCGAGGGAGGGAGACACACACACGCACAGCGAGGGAGGGACACACACACAGACACACAGAGCAAGACAGAGACACTCACAAACACAGCGAGGGGGAGACACATACACACATAGCAAGGGAGGGCCAAGTACGCACATGAACAGCAAGATGGACACACACACACACACACACACACATAGAGCAAGGGAGGGATACGCGCACACACAGCCAGGGCGGGACATGCACACACAGCGAGGGAGGGACACGCACACACACAGCGAGGGAGGGACACGCACACACACAGCGAGGGAGGGAAACGCACATACACAGCGAGGGAGGGACACGCACACACACAGCTCGGGAGCGACATGTGCATGAGGAAGCATACAAACACAGATATATACAGCGAGAGGGGGACACGCACACACACAGCCAGGGAGGGACATATGCACACACAGCGAGGGAAGGCCACGCACACACACGCACACCAAGAGGGACACACAGACAGAGCAACGGGGGGGGATACTCACACATACACAGTGAGGGAGGGACACGCATATACACAGCAAGGGAAGGACACTCGCACACACATACACAGTGAGGGTGGACATGCACACTCACACCGAGGGAGGGAGACACACACACACACAGCAAGAGGGGGCCCCCACACACAGAGCGAGGGGGGGCACGCACGCTCACAGCAAGGGAGTGAGACACACACACACACACACACACACAGACACACAGCGAGGAGGGGGACGCACACTCACAGCAAGGGAGGGAGACACACTCTCACAAACAGAGTGAAGGAGGGACACGCAGCGAAGGGGGGACACACAAACACAATGTTAGAGTGTGACACGTACACACGAGAGGAAGGGAAACATACACACACAGCAAGCGAGAGATGCGCGCACACATACACACAGCGAGGGAGGGACACACACAGCGAGTGAGGGACTTGCTGAGACACGCAGCAAGGGAGGGACATGCACACGCACAGCGAGGGAGGGACGCACAGAGCGAGGGAGGGAGGGACACACATACACACAGCGAGGGAGGAATATGCACACACACACACACACAGAAGGAGGGACAAGCACACACACGGCGAGGGGCAGGGCATGTGCACAGAAAGTGAGGGGGGCACGCACACACAGGGAGAGGGGACACGCACAGACATGGCGAGGGAGGGACACACGCACACACAGCAAGGGGGGATGTGCACTTTCACAGCGAGGGAGTGACACACACACAGAGCTAGGGCGTGACATGCGCACACACAGCAAGAGACACACACACACACACACACACACAAAGCAAGGGAGAGACACGCACACATACACACAGTTAAGGGGATACACGCAGACACACAGCAAGAGACACACACACACACACAGCGAGGGAGGGACACACAGACACACAGCGAGGGAGTGACACTCACATACACATCAAGAGGGACACATACTCACAGCAAGGGGGGGGCACGCGCACACAGTGAGGGAGGGACATGCACCCACACATACTCACACAGCGAGGGAGGGACACACAGACACACAGTGAGTGAGTGATACGCATACACACATACAGAGCGAGGGAAGGACACCCTCACACACTGCAAGAGGGGCACACACACACTCACAGCAAGAGGGACACACACACACAGCGAGGTTGAGACACGCACACACAGCGAGGTGGGACATGTGCTCAGAAAACGAGAGGACACACACACACACACACAGCGAGGGGACACACACACAAAGTGAGGGAGGGAGACATGCAGACATACGCGCACACACACACACTCACACACTCACACACACAAACACAGAACAAGGGAGGGACACGTGCACACACAGTGATGTGTCTCCTCAGACGTGTAATCGTCCAGCTCTCACTCCAGTCTGCTCCCTCACAGGGTCACTGTCTCTGTGACTCCCAGGTACAACTAGGCCTCGATCCTCAGTGCGGATTTATATTCTCCCAGGTGTGAGTCAGCCTCAAGCTCCTGCTCCAAGTTACTCCCTCACACGGTCACTCCCTCTGTGACTCGGTGCTGATTTCGAGCCTCCTGCTCTGCTTTTTATCCAAATCCAAGTCCCAGTCAGCCTTGACCCTCGCTGCTGATGTATATTCTCCCGCTTTGTGCTGCACTCGCTCAGGTTCTCTCCCCTTGCGACTCCCAGGTAATGGTAGTCCTCAAGCCTCAGCTGAGATTTATAACATCCCATTCCGCACTGCTCTCTTACAGGATCGCCGCTGTGCCTGAGGACAGTGGGAAAGAGGAGGATTAGACATAGCAGAGGCTGTTACAGTGATTGAGGGAGCTGTAGGGGATGAAACAGGTTATCTGGGGAGCGAGGCAGACCTGCAATAACGAAAGAACGTTACTGGAAGATACAGCGAGAGTTGCAGACACTGAAGAAGGCAAAGGAAATAGAGAGATGGTGGCTTGTTCATGACGGAGCTTTGTAGAGTCTAAAGGTTTCAAAGTTTGTGAGAAGATTTGTAGCTCGGGTGCTCGTTGTTGTGGTTCTGTTCGCCGAGTTGGGAATTTGTGTTGCAGACGTTTCGTCCCCTGTCTAGGTGACATCCTCAGTGCGTGGGAGCCTCCTGTGAAGTGTTTCAGTGATGTATCCTCTGGCAACTATACTGATTTTCATCTGCCACTTCCGGTTGTCAGTTCCAGCTGTCTGCTGCAGTGGCCGGTATATTGGGTCCAGGTCGATGTGATTATTGATTGAACCTGTGGATGAGTGCCATGCCTCCAGGAATTCCCTGGCTGTTCTCCGTTCGGCTTGTCCTATAATAGTAGTGTTGTCCCAGTCAAACTCATGTTGCTTGTCATCTGCGTGTGTGGCTACTAAGGATAGTTGGTCGTGTCGTTTCGTGGCTAGTTGGTGTTCATGGATGCGGATCGTTAGCTGTCTTCCTGTTTGTCCTATGTAGTGTTTTGTGCAGTCTTTGCATGGGATTTTGTACACTATGTTGGTTTTGCTCATGCTGGGTATCAGTCCTTCGTCCTGATGAGTTGTTGTCTGAGAGTGGCTGTTGGTTTGTGTGCTGTTATGAGTCCTAGTGGTCGCAGTAGTCTGGCTGTCAGTTCAGAAATGTTCTTGATGTATGGCAACGTGGCTAGTGCTTTGGTTGTGGCACGTCTTCATTCCGTTGTCTTTCCCTGAGGCATCTGTTGATGAAATTGCGTGGAGTTTGACCCCACCCCGCAGCTCACTAATAGGATAAACAACACACTGAGAAACCTGCAAAAAAGAAAGGACAGATAACCAGGTTTGACCACAGAGAATGAAACCTGAAAGCAACAACACCCTCAGATTCTATGGACTAGCTAAAGTGCACAAACCAGACATCCCACTCAGACCCATAGTATCACTACCTGGGACACCATCACACAAACTGGCTAAAGAACTACAGCAGAAACTGAAACACCTGATCAGCGGATCAAGACACTCTGTACAGTCAACACAGGAATTCTTGGACATCATCAGAAATAACACACAAAGACAAGGAAGAAACTATGGTCTCATTCGATGTAACGGCACTGTTCACCTCTATCAACAAAACCCTAGCCAGAGAAACAATAGCCAACCTGCTGGACATACAGAACAGAGAACAAGACGGGGAACCTATCAACAAAGACGGCATACTCAAACTACTGGACCTGTGCCTCACAACAGTGAACAAATCAACGGCACCCCCATCGGCTCACTCATCTCTGGACTCATAGCAGAAGCGGTAATGCAAAGGTTAGAACAAACAGTCTTACCGCAAATTCAACCCAAACTCTGGGTCAGATATGTGGATGACACCTTTGCAATGATTAAAAACACAGAAAAAGAGAACACACACCGGATCATCAACGCCACACTCACAGGAATCCAATTCACGAGAGAGGAAGAAAAGGACAACCAACTCCCATTCCTAGACGTGATGGTACAGAGAACTCCGAACGGAGAATTCACCACAAAGGTATACAGGAAAGCCACACACACAGACCGAGTCCTGAACTACAAAAGCAGTACACCAGAACTGCAAAAAGAGAAAGAAGAACACCTATACAATGTATTCGCCAAAAACGGATACCCCCACAATTTCATTAGGGATTGTCTGTATGGATTTGCTAGACGACTGTCATCTGATATTGATGAGGGCCGTGCAGAATTTGTGGTTTATATGGAGTTCATTAAGGTCTTTGACAAGGTCCCACGCGGAATGCTGGTCTAAAAGGGAAGATCCCATGGGATCCAAGGCAAGTTGGCAAATTGGGTCCACAATTGGTGGAGGGTTGGTTTTGTGATTGAAAGCCTTTGTCCAGCGGGTGTATCACAGGGATCTGTGCAGGAACCATTGCTGTTCATTATGGGCATTAATCACTCAGATGTGAAAGCAGAAGGTAACATTAGCAGGTTTGCGGATAACATGGAAGGTGAGGGTGTTGTCCACAGTGAGGCAGATGGACTCAGGCTGCAGTCTGATATCGATCAGATGATAAACTGAGCAGAGTAATGGCAGACAGAGTTTACTTCTGATCACTGTGAGGTAATGCACTGTGGCAAGTCTAATAAACGAATGATATACATCATGAATGGTAGGTCCTCCTGGAGTACTGAGGAACACAGGGACCTTGGTGGGAAGTCCCTGGATGTCTGAAGGTGTCAGCACAGATAGACAGGGTGGGGAATACACCTGAACTGGGAGCAGGAGGGGGGGCCCACATCCTGATGGGGAGCATTGCTAAAGCTGCTCGAGAGAATTTAAACTCGTCTGGCAGGGCTGTGTGACCCCCAAAGAGTCGTAAGGCCAGAAAGAAAGTTGAGGCTGGTACAAATGTTCAAGAGAGCAATATAAATAGACAAGGCAGGCAAGAACATAGCAGACAATTAGGGAAAACTGGTGGATTAACCTGCAGTTATTTCAATGCAAAGTGCCAGACAGATAAAGCAGATGAACCCAGATCATGGATGGGAACATGGGATTGGGATACCATAGGTATTACAGAAACACAGCTGAGGGAGCGACAGGACCAGCAGCTCAATGTTCCGGAGACAGATGCTACAGGAAGGATAGAACAGGAGGCAAAACAGGAGGAGAGCTGGTGGTTTTGATTCGGGGAAACATCCCAGCATTACCTAGAGGGAGTATTCATGCAGGATCGCCCAGTTAAGCGATATTGGTGGAACTGAGAAATAAAAATTGGTCATTAGTTTCCTACGGTCAGACTACAGCGATAGGCAATGGGAGATGAAGGAGCAAATATGTCAGGAGATTTCAGATATCTCTTAAAATAATAGGGTTGTAATGATAGAGGATCTTAACCGTTCCAAACCTGGACTGGGATTGGTACTAAGTTACGCATTTGGATGGAAGGAATTTGTTAAGTGTGTTCCGAAAACTCCCAGTCATTATGTAAATGGCCCAACTGGAGAATGGGGTTAAACCTGACCTCCCCTTGGGAAACAAGGTCGGGAACGGGACTGAGGTGTTAGTGGGGGAGCACTTTGGAAAGTTACCACAATTGTATTCGTTTGAAAATAGCGATGGAAAAGGGCAGGCCTGGTCCACAAGTTCAAGTTATTCAATGGAACAAGATAGTATTAGACATGAATTTTTAAAGTAGATCTGGGGAGGCTATTTGCAGGTAAAGGGAAGTCTGGCAAGTCGGAATATCTTAAAACCGAGATAAAAGGGGCGTTCAGCGCCAGCATGTTCCTGTTAGTGTGCAGCTCAATGCTGACTGAATTAGGAAACACTGGCTGAGTTTCGAGGCTGTGGTCAAGAGAAAAAAAGAGGTCACATGTCAGATAACTGGCTGACTCAAGGAAATCCCTTCAGGAGCATCGGGGCTGTAGAAATACACTTCAGATGGAAATAAGGAATGTAAAAAGGGAGCATGAGATAGCTTTGGCAGAGAAAGTTAAGGAGAATCCAAACAGACTCTACAAGTGTATTAAGAGCAAAAGAAGAGCTAGGAACAAACCCGGTATACTTAATGATCAATGAAGTCAACAATGTGTGAATCTATAAGATCCGAAACAAATATTTCACTTTGGAACTTACTGTGGATAAAGACTGGGGCACTCAGGGAACTAAACAGTGTTTGGCCTGACTACTATTGGAATACTGTGTGCAATTCTGGTCTCAATGCCATCGGGAGGATGTTGTGGAACATGAAAGGGTTCAGAAGAAATGACCAAAGATATTGCCAGGGTTGGAGGGTTTGCGCTTCAGGGAAAAGCCTGAATAGGCTGGGGCTGTTTTCAGTTGAACATGGGAAGCTGAGGAGTTAACCGATAAAAGGTGTTTAAAATCATGATGGTCATCGATAGGGTCAAGAGACAAGGTCATTTCCCCAGGCGAGGGAAAGTTTTCAAAGCGATCGAAAGGACAACTGGCTCCCGCAGAGTGGATGGAATAAGCTGCCAGAGCAAATAGTGGAGGCTGATAGACATACATTTAAAAGGCATGTGGATGGGTGTATGAATAGCAAAGGTTTAGAGGGATATTGGCAGAATTGTGGCAAATGTGACTAGAAACGCCATGCAGGAGTTGGTCCGAAGGGCCTGTTTCCGTGCTGTACATCTCTATGACTCAATGTCTTGAAATGAGTACACATTATAGAAAAGGAGGTGCTGGAGGTTTTAAAACACAAAGGTAGATAAATCCCCAGGACCTGATCAAATGTATCTCAGGACATTGTGGGAGGCTGGTGAAGAAATTGTAGGGCCCCTAGCAGAGATATTTGTACCATAGAGTGCTATGTGTGATAGGTTGTTAGACTGGAGGGTGACATTGTGGACAGTGAAGAAGGTTTTCTGAGATTACAAAGGGATCCTGATGAAATGTGTGAATGGCTGAAAAACTGCAGATGGAGTTCAATCTGAATAAATGTGAGGTAATGCAGTTGGTACAACAAACATGTGCAGGACTTATACAATTAATGGCAAGACCTTTGCTGGTGTTGTAGAACAGAGGAACCTCAGCAACATAATTCTTTGAAGTTTGCAACATGGAGAGACAGGATAGTTTAAAAAAGGTTGCTTGCCTCACTTGCTTTCATTGCTCAGTCCTTTGGATGTAGGAGTTGGGAAGTCGCATTGAGATTATACAGGCCATTGGTGAGTCCTCTTCTGGAATACTGTGTCCAGTTCTGGTCGCCCAGTTATAGGAAGGATATTATTAAGCTGGAAAGGGTTGGGAGATTTACTGGGATGTGGCTGGGTACGAAAGGCTTCAGTATAAAGAAAGGCTGAATAGGTTGGTATTTTTCACTGAAACCTTAATATTGACAGATGACCCCATAGGAGTTTATAAAATCATGAGGGGGCTAGATAGAGTTAATGGGAGTTGTCTTTTCCCATGGACAGGGGAGGTTCAAGACAAGGCACTACATTTTTAAGTTTAGAGGAGAGACATTTTAAAAAAAGACATGAGAGGCACATTGTTACACAGAGGGTGGGTTGTGTGTGAAATGAACTTCCCAAGGAAGGGGTGAACATGGGGACAGTTACAATGTTTAAAATACATTTGGATTAGTACAGTAGTAGGAAAGGTTTGAAGGGATATGATCCAGGAACAGGCAGGTGGGATGAGATCCATTTTAGAGTATGGTCAGCGTTAACCGAACAGTGCGGTCTGACTCTGACTATGATTATAATTTTGTGTCATCAATTAAGAAAGGCTGCAAGAGAAAGCCAGGGAATTACAGACTGATGAGCGAGACATCATGGTGGGTCAGTTGTTGGAGGTCATTCTGAGAGATAGGCCGTCCATGCATTTGGAAAGATAAGGCCTGATTACGGACAGCCAGCATGGCTTTGTGCATGGGCAAACATGTCCCACAAACTTGACTGGAGTTTGCTCAAGATGTGACCAAAAAGATAGACGAAGGCAGAGCAACAGACATTGTTTCTGGCTTCCGCAAACCCTTGTTCAGGATGTAGCATGATACATTGGTTAGTAAGGGTAGATCACAATGGATCAGGGAGAGCTAGCCAACTGGATACAAAATGGGATGACAGTGGGAGACAGAGGGTGGTGGGAGAGGGTTGTTGTTCAGACTGGAGGCCTCTGACCAGCAGTGTGCTGTAAGGATTGGTGCTGGGAGCACTGTTGTGCACCACTTACATAAACAATTTGAGTGAAAATATGGAGTCCCTGTTAATATGTTTATAGATACCAAGATTAGTGGAAGAGTGGGCAGGGAATATAGTTATCGAAGGGGATGTTAATCAACTGGGCCAAGGAATGAAAGATGGAGTTTAATTCAGGTGTTGGATTTAGTTAAGACAAACCAGGGAGGACTAACACGGGTAATGGTTGGGCCCTGGACAGTGTTGTAGAAAAGAGAGAGACCAAGGGGTGCAGTTACATTGTTCCTTGGATTGGCATCATAGGGCGACAGGGTGTTGAAAGCAGCAATTGGCACACTTGACTTCATTGGTCAGAGCATTGAGTACATGAATTGGAGATATTGGTAACACTGTCATCAAATTTCTCCTGGGCAGAGGAGGCCACGGGGTGACCTTATAAAGGTTTATGAAACCATGTAGGGTCTACGTAAGGTGAATTGCCAAGGGTAGGTGATTCCAAAGCTAGAAGCATAAACGTGAGGTGAGAGAGCAAGGATTTGAAGAGGGACCTGACGGACATTATCCGCATAGATGGAACGGGCTGCCAGAGGAAATGGTAAAAATAAGAACAATTACAACATGGAAAAGACCCTCGGGCAGGTACGTGGAGAGGAGAAGGTTTGAAGGGATATGAGCCAAACACAGGCAAACGCGACTCATTCCATTTAGGAAACCTCAGCCGAAGAGTCATGCTTCACAGAAACAGACCCGATGTCTCCAGTTATTGGAGGAGGAGACTATCGAGACAAGGCATGTTGTAGAGACTGAAGCAAGTTACAGCGATACGGATGGTCATCTGGACTGGAGGTTTCAAATCTGTGAAATAATTGGTGAGAGGGGAGGAGATGACAGAGATAGGAACTGTTACAGGAGTTAGAATGATTGAAGACACTGGTCCTCAATACAAGTCATAGATACAGTGTTGGAGAGGGAATAGGGAACAGAAAGATCCCAGGCAGCATTACCACCCTCTCGTGGGAGGCCTGCTTTCCCCTCAGTTGTTCTGATGCTCCCTAAGAAAGCACAGGTCTGGACTGATAACTGGGAACTCCTGATTCTGTCTCATTACAACAAAACTTGCAGCAGGCGTGGTGATTGAGCCTGGGGTGTGTCTGTACTGTGCTCCCCCTCCAGCACTTTCTCTATGTCATGTCTTGTTAGCTGATGTTTGGATCCCCCTTATTACTTTCTGCTCTGTGCACTGGAATGATCTTACCTGGCAGCAGGATTTATTGAAGACTCCCGACCTCCCTGACTTTGTCTTTCTGGCTGACCAACCATCGTCCCAACCAGCAGTTGGCAAGTCTATTGAGTGAGGAACTCCATGAGTACCTGTAGAAATAAGACACAGAAATAGGCAGAATGGGAAATTAGACTAATGCTTTGAGGGTTACATATATAGAATGGCACTGAGCCCACAGAGATCTGGAAAATCCCAGTCTCCATTCCTGACCTGTGCTGCCTCATCTCTCTGGAGTGGAGAATTCTGTTGGCTCATGATCTGGAGTAGCTTCAAAAGTGAGAGACGGTGACAGAGGCAGCAATCAGAGCCACACAGTGAGGGATACCACATGGAGAGGTACTGAGTCACATCACAAAAGTGCCGGGTCAAACAATTGTGCAGGAAGAAAGGGTCTTGATTCATGTTGCACTGGGATACATAAACTGTGAGCAGACGAAGTGATGGCCTCGTGGCAGTATTGTGTGACAATTTATCCACAAACTCAGCAAGTGTTCTCTGGACACAGGTTCAAATCCCAACATTGCAAATGATTGAATGTGAAGTAAATGCTTCAAAAACGATGTAATTAAAAACCTGTAAATGAGTATTAAACAATTGCTGATGTTAAGAAAAATCCATCGGGTGCATTCCTGTCTTTAGTGAAGTAATCTAAAATGGGACTGGGATATCACAGGTATTACAGAAACACAACTGAGGAAGGGACAGGACAGGCAGCTCAATGTCCCAGGGGACAGATGCTGCAGGAAGGACAGAAGGGGAGCAGAGAGAGGAGGAGAGCTGCTGGTTCTGACTGGGTGAACCATCCCAGCGGGACTGAGAGAGGATATTCCCGCGGGACCGCCCAGTGACGCTGTGTCCGTGGGATTAATCAGTTACAATGGGTCTTCCCTTTCCTCTGATTGTTCTACAGACCCCGAGAGCCCCGCCCTCCTGCACCATGACCTTCTCAAGATGGCGGCCCTCAGGCCCGCGCTCCCTCTTCCCTCAAACAAATGGCGGCCGTGACCCTGGGCCGCTTCCATGATCAGAGACTGCCGCATCCTTACCCGGGCCTGGAGGGTCCTTATCGAGTTATTTTTAACCTGTATCTGGGACTTGTGAATTCTCTCCGCTCCATTCTCCAGCGAGGCTTCCACACACCGACCCCGAGTGCCGCTCTCTGAAGCCGATAGCAGCTCCATGTCTCTCTGTCTCTCCTCTGATCAATGTGACACTGCGCATGCTCCACATAGAAACTAAACTGCGCGTGCGTCTGAGATTACCGGTGAGTTTATAGAGAATATTCATATCTGCACAGGATCATGGGTGAAATATTAGTCATTAACAATTACTCTGTCGAGTTACAGTCATTGAGATGATTACTATGCAAATTGATTATTTGGTCCAACTTAACCATACTCGCCAGGTATGTAAATTACCAATCGTTCTGGGAGTTTGAAAATAAGTTTCTTACTCAAGTTGTGTAAACCGACCTGTGAATTATTCCTGAAGAAGGGCTTATGCCCGAAACGTCGATTCTCCTGTTCCTTTAATGCTGCCTGACCTGCGCTTTTCCAGCAACATATTTTCAGCTCTGATCTGCAGCCCTCACTTTCTCTCTGTGAATTATTCACGCCGACCTGTGAATTATTCTCAGCTCGTCCCCTACACTATTGCAAAATCACCCATGTGTTTATCTAAGGATTGTTTAAATCTCCCTAATGTACGTTATCAGATTTACATCTCAACCATTTCTTAAAAATCTCACATTGATTCATGGGAGAGGTTTACTGCTCCACTATGTCGTGAGAATGATCAATCTTGCAAAATAGTTTGCTTTCTGACCAATCCTGAAGCGTTCACTCCCCGAGAATGCTTTGGCCCCGCTCCTCACTCATTCTGGTTAGACGACCGGCCGCTGCTCGGTCCTCCTGTTCCGCCTCTTCCTCCCAATTGCGGAGTTGATTCAGGCGCGACTCAGCAGGCTAAGGGACAAGGGAAGTTGGAGTCGATGCATTGTGATGTGGTGAAAATATCCCGAATCTTGGATCGAGAGGCCTGAGTTTATTTCACAGCTTGTTCAGGTGTGTGTAATAACAACTTTATTAAGAAAAAACTAGGGAAGGCAGGAACAGAGTAAAAACAATAGAACATGCACACAATGTGGTGGGGCTCTCAATGCTCTGGTGATTTTAGTCTTTACCATGTGTTTCAGGACCCCTCCTTGTGCACAGCCAGATACCACGATTGTGGGGCAAAGTGATGTGATGGGGTACAGATTCTGGATCAGTGGTGCTGAAAGAGCACAGCAGTTCAGGCCACATCCGAGGAGTAGTAAAATCGACGTTTCGGGCAAAAGCCCTTCATCAGAAATAAAGGCAGAGAGCCTGAAGCGAGGAGAGATAAGCTAGAGGAGGGTGGGGGTGGGGAGAAAGTAGCATAGAGTACAATAGGTGAGTGGGGGAGGGGATGAAGGTGATAGGTCGGGGGCAGTCGGAGAATGGAGTGGATAGGTGGATAAGAAGATAGGCAGGTAGGACAAGTCACAGGGGACAGTGCTGAGCTGGAAGTTTGGAACTGGGATGAGGTGGGGGAAGGGGAAATGAGGAAACAGTTGAAGTTCACATTGATGCCCTGGGGTTGAAGTGTTGCAGGGCAGAAGATGAGGCGTTCTTCCTCCAGGCGTCTGGTGGTGAGGGAGCAGCGGTGAAGGAGGCCCAGGGCCTCCATGTCCTCGGCAGAGTGGGAGTGAGATTTGAAATGTTGGGACACAGGGCGGTTTGGTTGATTTGGTGTTGGTGTCCCGGAGATGATCCCTAAAGCGCTCTGCTAGGAGGTGTCCAGTCTCCCCAATGTAGAGGAGACCGCATCGGGAGCAACAGATACAGTAAATGATATTAGTGGATGTGCAGGTAAAACTTTGATGGAATGCTCCTTTTGGGCCTTGGACAGAGGTGAGGGAGGAGGTGTGGGAGCAGGTTTTTCAATTCCTGCGGTGGCAGGGGAAGGTGCCAGATTGGGAGGGTGGGTTGTGGGGGGCGTGGACCTGACCAGGTAGTCACAGAGTGAACGGTCTTTGCCGAAGGCAGAATGGGGTGGGGAGGGAAATATATCCCTGGTGGTGGGGTCTGTTTGGAGGTGGCGGAAATGTCGGCGGATGATTTGGTTTATGCGAAGGTTAGTAGGGTGCAAGGTGAGCACCAGGGGCGTTCTGTCCTTGGTACGGTTGGAGGGGTGGGGTCTGAGTGCGGAGGTGCGGGATGTGGACGAGATGTGTTGGAGGGCATCTTTAACCATGTGGGAAGGGAAATTGCGGTCTCTAAAGAAGGAGGCCATCTGGTGTGTTCTATGGTGGAACTGATCCTCCTGGGAGCAGATATGGCGGAAGCGGAGGAATTGGGAATACGGGATGGGATTTTTGCAAGAGGTAGGGTGGGAAGAGGTGTAATCCAGTTAGCTGTGGGAGTCGATGGGTTTGTAAAAAATATCAGTGTCAAGTCGGTCGTCATTAATGGAGATGGAGAGGTCCAGGAAGGGGAGGGTGGTGTCAGAGATGGTCCAGGTAAATTTAAGGTCAGGGTGGAATGTTTTGGTGAAGTTGATGAATTGCTCAACCTCCTCGCGGGAGCACGAGGTGGCGCCAATGCAGTCATCAATGTAGCGGAGGAAGAGGTGGAGAGTGGTGCCGGTGTAATTACGGAAGATCGACTGTTCTACGTAGCCAACAAAGAGACAGGCATAGCTGGGCCCATACGTGTTCCCATAGCTACCCCTTTGGTCTGGAGGAAGTGGGAGGATTCGAAGGAGAAATTGTTAAGGGTGAGGACCAGTTCAGCTAAACAAATGAGAGTGTCGGTGGAAGGGTACTGTTGGGGGCGTCAGGAGAGGTAAAAACGGTGGGCTTGGAGGCCCTGGTCATGGCGGATGGAGGTGTAGAGGGATTGGATATCCATGGTGAAGATGAGGCATTGGGGGCCGGGGAAACGGATGTATTGGAGGAGGTGGAGGGCGTGGGGGGTGTCTCAAACGCATGTGGGGAGTTCCTGGACTGGGGGGATAGGACAGTGTCGAGGTAGGTAGAGATGAGTTCAGTGGGGCAGGAGCATGCTGAGACAATGG
Organism: Chiloscyllium plagiosum; assembly: GCF_037043375.1. Taxonomy (NCBI): domain Eukaryota; kingdom Metazoa; phylum Chordata; class Chondrichthyes; order Orectolobiformes; family Hemiscylliidae; genus Chiloscyllium; species Chiloscyllium plagiosum. The sequence continues at coordinate 84,819,425 of NW_028270167.1, forward strand.
GTCGGCCAGGGTGGTCAGGCTTGTGGATCTTGGGAAGGAGGTAGAACCGGGCAGTGCGGGTTTCCCCGACAATGAGGTTGGAAGATGTGGGTGGGAGATCTCCTGAGGTGATGAGGTTCTGTATGGTATGGGAGGTGATGGTTTGGTGATGGGGGGGGTGGTTCATGGTCGAGGGGGCAGCAGGAAGAGGTGTCCTCGAGTTGGCGTTTGGCTTCAGCGGTGTAGAGGTCAGTGTGCCACACTACCACTGCGCCCCCTTTATCCGCTGGCTTGATAGTGAGGTTGGGATTAGAGCAGAGGGATTAGAGGGCTGCGCGTTGAGAGGATGAGAGGTTGGAGTGGGGGAGGAGGGTAGACAGGTTGAGGCGGTTAATGTCCCGTCGGCATTTGGAAATGAAGAAGTCGAGGGCAGGTAATAGGCCAGCACGGGGTGTCCAGGTGGATGCAGTGTGTTGGAGGTGGGCGAACGGATCCTCGGAAGGTGGGCGGGAGTCCTGATTTTGAAAGTAAGCTCGGAGGTGGAGGCGGCGGAAGAAGTGTTCGACGTCAGGGCGTTTATTAAATTCATTGATGCGTGAATGGAGGGGGATGAAGGTGAAGCCTTTGCTGAGAACTGATCGTTCGTCCTCAGTGAGGGGAAGGTCTGGAGGGATGGTGAAAACTCAGCAGGGCTGGGAGCTGGGATCTGGTGTGTGTGTGGAGCTGGGAGTGGGGGCGGAGCCTGTAACAGGAGTGGGGGAATGGAGGTGGAGTCATGAGCAGGGTTCCACACCCATTCCTCCCACGCTGACGTCATCATCCTAGGAAAAATACTTCCATTGTCTACCTTTCTAATCCTCTGATCATCTTGTATGTCTCTATCAAATCCCCTCTAGCCTTATTCTTGCCAATGAGAAGAGTTTCAAATCTCTCAGCTTTTCCTCACAAGACCTTCTCTCCAGACCAGGCAACGTTCTGGTAAATCTCCTCTGCACCTTTTCCAATGTTTCCAGATCCTTCCGGAAATATGGGCAGCAGAACTGAACACAATATTCCAAGTGTGGCTGCACCAGCGTTTTGTATAGTTGCCGGATGGTATTTCAACTTCGGAACTCAATCCCTCCACGAATGAAACCTAACAAACCGTTTGCCTTCTTAACAGCACTACCAACCTGGTTGGCAACTTTCAGGGATCTATGCACATGGACCCTCTGCACACCACACTGCCAATAATTTTTCCATTGATCCAGTATTCAGCCTTCCTGTTATTCTTCTAAAAAATGGTTAGGACAAAAATTGGGCCCTTGAAGACAGAAACAGGGGAATATATTACTAGGAACAAAGAAATGGCAGAGGAATTAAATGGGTACGTCAGATCTGTGTTCACTTGGGAAGACACAAGCAATCTCCCTGAGGTAACAGTGGCTGAAGGACCTGAACTTAAGGGAATTTATATTTGCCAGGATTTGGTGTTGGAGAGACTGTTAGGTCTGAAGGTTGATAAGTCACTGGGGCCTGATTGTCTGCATCCCAGGGTACTGAAGGAGGTGGCTCGAGAAATCGTGGATGCGTTGGTGATTATTTTCCAGAGTTCAATAGATTCGGGGTCGGTTCCTGAGGATTAGAGGGTGGCTAATGTTATACCACTTTTTAAGAAAGGTGGGCGAGAGAAAGCAGGTAATTATAGACCAGTTAGTCTGACATCAGTGGTGGGAAAGATGCTGGAGTCTATTATAAAAGATGAAATTACTGCACATCTGGATAGTAGTAACAGGATAGGACAGAGTCAGCATGGATTTATGAAGGGGAAATCAAGATTGACTAATCTTCTTGAATTTTTTGAGGATGTAACTATGAAGGTGGACGAGGGAAATCCAGTAGATGTCGTGTACCTGGACTTTCAGAAAGCTTTTGATAAAGTCCCACACAGGAGGTTCGTGAGTAAAATTAGGGTGCATGGTATTGGGGGCAAAGTACTAGATTGGATTGAAAATTGGTTGGCTAATAGGAAACAAAGGGTAGTGATAAACGGCTCCATTTCGGAATGGCAGGCAGTGACCAGTGGGGTACCGCAGGGATCCGTGCTGGGACCACAGCTTTTTACAATATATGTTAATGATCTAGAAGATGGGATCAGCAATAACATTAGCATATTTGCTGATGATACAAAGCTGGGTGGCAGGGTGAAAAGTGATGAGGATGTTAGGAGATTATAGGGTGACCTGGACAAGTTAGGTGAGTGGGCAGATGCATGGTAGATGCAGTTTTATGTGGATAAATGTATGGTTATCCACTTTGGTAGCAAGAACAGGAAGGCAGACTACTACCTCAATGGAATCAATTTATCTAAAGAGGCAGTACAGAGAGATCTGGGTGTTCTTGTACACCAGTCAATGAAGGCAAGCATGCAGGTACAGCAGGTAGTGAAGAAGGCTAATAGCATGCTGGCCTTCATAACAAGAGGAATTTAGTATAGAAGCAAAGAGGTGCTTCTGCAGCTGTACAGGGCCCTGGTGAGACCACACCTGGAGTACTGTGTGCAGTTCTGGTCTCCAAATTTGAGAAAAGACATTCTGGCTATTGAGGGAGTGCAGCGTAGGTTCACGAGGTCAATTCCTGGAATGGCAGGATTACCTTACACTGAAAGACTGAAGCGACTGGGCTTGTATACCCTTGAGTTTCGAAGATTGAGAGGGGATCTGATTGAGACGTATAAGATTATGAAAGGATTGGACACTCTGACAGTAGGAAACATATTTCCACTGATGGGTGAGTGCCGAACCAAAGGACACAGCTTAAAAATATGGCGTAGACCATTTAGGACAGAGCTCAGGAGAGACTTCTTCGCCCAGAGAGTGGTGGCTGTGTGGAATGCTCTGCCCCAGAGGGCAGTGGAGGCCCACTCTCTGGATTCATTTAAGAAGGAGTTGGATAGAGCTCTCAAAGATAGTGGAATCAAGAGTTATGGAGATAAGGCAGGATACTGATTAGGAATGATCAGCCATGATTATATTGAATGGCGGTGCAGGCTCGAAGGGCTGAATGGCCTACTCCTGCACGTATTGTCTATTGTCTATTCTCAAAGTGCATCACCTCACATTTAGTTGCATTGAACTCTATTTGCCACCTCTCAGCCCAGTTCTGCAGTTTATCCAAATCCCCTTGCAACCTGTAACATTCTTCTACACTGACTTTAATGTCGTCTGCAAATTTCCTAATCCATTCACCTATACCTGCAGTGGTCCCAAAACAGATCCTGGTGGCACGTGACTAGTAACTGGACTCCAGGCTGAATATTTTCCATCAACCATCACTCACTGCCTTCTTTCAGAAAGCAAGTTTCTAATCCAAACTGCTAAATCACCCTCAATTCTATGCCTCTGCATTTTCTCTAACAGCCTACCATGTGGAACCTTGTGAAAAGGCTTTACTTTTGTCCATGTGTACCACGTCAAATGCCCTACCCTCATCGACAAACTTGGTGACCTCAAAAAACTCAATGAGGTTTGTGAGACATGACCTTCCCTTGACAAAAACAAATTGACTATCTGAAATCAAATTGATGTTTGCCAGATGATTATAAATCTTATCTCTTATAATCCTTTCCTAAACCTTTCCTACAACAGAAGTAAGGCTCACTGGTCTATAATTACCTGGGTCATATCTAATGCCCTTTTTGAACAAGGGCACAACATTTGCAATCTTCCAGTGCTCTGGTCCCAAATCTGCAGACAATGACAACTCAAATATCCAAGCCAAAGGCTATGCTACCTTCTCCCTTGCTTCCCAGAGAATCCTCGGATAAATCCCATCCAGCCCAGGGGACTTGTCTATTTTCACTCCTTCCAGCATTGATAACACCTGTTCGTAACTAACCTTGATCATTTCTAGTCTAATATCTCATACCTCATTCTCCTCCTCTACAATATTCTCCTTTTCCTGATTGAAAACCGATGAGAAATGTTCATTTAGTATCTGTCCGATCTCCACAGGGTCAACACTCATCTTCCCATTCTGTCTGTGATTGGCCCTATTCCTACCCTAATCATCTTTTTATTCCTCACATACCCATAGAAAGCTTTAGGGTTCTCCTGTATTCTATTTGTTAAAGACTGCTCGTGTCCTCTCTTTGCTCTTTTTAATTCTCTCTTTAAATCCTTCTTAGCTGATCTTTAATTCTCCATCCCCTCATCTGAACCATCTTGCCTTATCAACACCTAAGCCACCTTTTTCTTCGTAACAAGAGATGCAGTTTCCGCAGTAAACCAAGGTTCCCTTACCTTATCATTTCCTCCTGTCTGACAGGGACATACCTATCAAGGACACGCAATATCTGTTCCTTAAACCAGCTCCACACTTCCATTATCTGCATCCCCTGCATTTTGCTACCCCATTCTGTGCATCTAATTCTTTCCTAATAGCATTATAATTGCCCTTGCCCCATCAATAACTCTTGACCTGTGGCATGTACTTATTCCTTTCCATCGCTAAACTAAACTTAACTGAATTATGGTCACTCTCTCCAAAGTGCTCACCTACAACTAAATCAAACACCTAGTCTGGTTCATTACCAAGGACCAGATCCAATGTGGCCTCCCCTCTTGTCGGCCCTTCAACATAATGTGTCAGGAAACCCTCCTGTACACATTGGATAAAAACCGATTCATCCAACGTATTAGAGTTATAGCATTTCCAGTCAATTTTGGGGACGTTAAAGTCCCCCATAATGACCACTCTGTTACTTTCACTCCTATCCAGAATAATTTTGCTAATCCTCTCTTCCACCTCCCTGGAACTCTGCGGAGACCTATAAAAAAAAACTCCAAGCAGTGTGACCTCTCCTCTTCTGTTTCTAACCTCAGCCCACACTACCTCAGGAGACTTTGTCCTCATCAAAAGTTCACTCAGCCACCGTTATACTCTCCGCGACTAACATGACATGCATGGACCCATTGCAGAGCTTCAAACTCCATGAGGTAGCCATACTCTCTGACAGACAGACTCAGTCTGGAACTTCCTCTGTCCTTAAGACCTTATTCACTGCCTGCGCTCCTCCATTTTCCCTTTGCACGTTCCCTTTCCATCCCCCTCCACCTGCATCACTCCACGAATGGTGCTGTCAAGGGAAGAAGTCTGTGGATTATCCTCCCTAACCTTCTCTATCTTCCTTTAAGATGTATTTTAAAATCATTCTCTTTAATCAATTCTCTTTGATCATTCATGAAGCACCTTAGGAGATTTGCCATTGTGAAAGGTTCCATACAATGCAAGTAGTTGTTGTTATTGCTGTACATTAGGAGAAACAGGAATGATGCTTTCAAAATCCTAACAAGAAAGTCACTGACAGGTGTAGTGTGCAGGCCACCAAATAATAACATCACATTGGGATGGGCAATAAACAAAGAAATAACTATTGCCTGTAAAAATGGTACAGCTATTATCATGGGTGATTTTAATCTACATGTCGATTGGTTGAACCAGCTCAGTCAGGGTAGCCTTGAGTTTATTAAAGTGCATCCATGATAGTTTTCTTGAACAGTATGAAATGGAACTGACAAGGGAGCAATCTATCCGGCATCTGGCCTTGTGCAATGAGACAGGAATAATTAATGATCTCAGAGTTAGGGATCCTCTTGAAAGAAGTGATCACTGTATGGTTGAATTTAGAATACATATGGAGAGTGTGAAGATAAAATCCAATACCTGGGTCCTGTGCTTCAACACAGGGAACTACAATAGAATGTGGGAGAACTTGGATAAAGTAGACTGGAAACAAAGATTTTATGGTGGGACAGTTGATGAGCAGTGGAAGATTTTCAAAGACATTTTACAGAGTGCTCAGCAATGGTATATTCCAGTGTAAAGGAAGGACTGTAAGAAAAGGCACACTCTGTGATGGGTATCTAAGGAAAGCGATCAAATTGAAAGAGAAGGCATGCAAAGTGCCCAAAACCAGCCTGAAACGAGAACTGGGAAAACTTTAAATGTCAACAGAAAGCCACAGAAGAGCAAAAAAGAAACGTAAGATAGAACATGAGAAAAATAAACTAGCACAGACTATAAAGACAGATGGCAAATTTTATATTGAATGAGAAAAGAGTGGCTAAAGTAAATGTTGGTCCTTTGGAAAATGAGAAGGAACATTTACTTATGGGATCTCACAGTGGAGGAAACTAATATCTTGCCAATAATTAATGAAGAGACAAAGACAGGTGAGGATTTGGAAACTATCATGATTACGGAACAGCTAGTGTTGGACTGTTGGAGGTAATTGAGCTAATGACAGAAAGGTCTTCTGACCATGAGGGAATGCATCCCAGGGTACTAAAGGAGATGCCAGGAGAAATAGCAAATGCACTGGCAGTAATTTCCCAAAATTCACTGGATTCTGTGGTAGTCCCAGCAGATTGGAAAGCAGCAAAAGTGATGCCACGTTTTTAAAAAGGAGGTGGACAAAAGGTGGGGAATTATACACAAGTTAGCTTATTCTCTGTAGTGGGAAAGATGCTTGGTACTATTATCAAGGAAGGAATAGCAGGGAATCTTAATAAAAATTGTCCCATTGGACAGACAGAGCATGGGTTCATGTAGGGCAGGTTATACTTCACAAATCGTTTGGAATTCTATGAAGACATTTCGAGCAAGGTGGACAACGGGGACCCAGTGGATGCGGTGTACCCGGATTTCCAAAAGGCCTTCAACAAGGTGCTGTGCAAGAGGCTGTTGCATAATATAAAGGTGCATGGCATTAGGAGTAGAGTATTAGCATGGATAGAAGATTGGTGGACTAACAGGAAGCAAAGTGTGGGGATAAATGAGTACTATTCTGGCTGGCAATCAGTGACTAATAGTGTGCCTCAGGGATCAGTGTTGGGACTGCAATTATTTAGAATTGATACAGATGATTTGGAGTTGGCGACCACACGTAGGGTGTCAAAGTTTGCATATGAGACTAAGATGAGTAGCAGGACAAAGTGTGCGGAGGACTGTAAAACTTTGCAGAGGAACATAAATACATTGAGTGAGTGGGCAATGGTCTGGCATTTGGAATAGAATGTTCATAAATGTAAAGTCATACTGTTTGGTTGGAGTAACATTAATAAAGAGATTATTACTTGAGTTTTTAAAAGTTGCATCATTTGCTATGCAGGGGCACCTGAGTATCCTTCTGCATGAAGGTTGGTCACCAGGTACAACAATCAATTCGGAAAGCAAATGGAATTTTGGCCTTCATTGCTGAAGGGATTGTGTTTAAAAGCAGAGGTTGTATTCCAGCTGTATTGGGTACTGGTGAGGCCACACCTGGAGTACTGCATGCAGTTTCTGTCTCCTTACTTGCTCAAGGATGTACCGGCACTCGAGGGGGTGCAGAGGAGGTTAACTAGGTTGATTGCGGAGTTGAGGGGGTTGGTTTAACAGAGACTGAGTAGATTGGGATTATATTCATTGGAAATCAGAAGAATGGGAAATATATAAAATAATGAATGGAATGGATAAAACAGAAGTAGAGAAATGTTTCCACTGGCAGGTGAAGCCAGGACAAGAGGTCATCACCTCAAGATTAGAGGCAGCAAATTTAGGACTGAATTGAGAAGGAACTTGTTGACCTCTATGGAATTCATTGCCCAGGGAAGTAGTTGATGCTAGTTCAGTAAACGTTTTTAAAGCTAAGGTAACTTTTTTTTAAAGAAATAACTAATTAATTAAGGGATATGGTGAGAACGTTGGTAAATAGTTCTGCGTCCACGAAATGATTAGCCATGATCTTAATGAATGGCAGAGCAAGCTCAAAGGGCAGGAGGGCCTTCTCCTGTTCCTAGTTCTTTTGTTGTTATATTTTGCATTCCTCCCGCACTCTTGACTTTCAGGTGCTGGTGTTGGATTAGGATGGACAAAATTAAAATTCACAGAACACCAGGTTATAGTCCAACAGGTTTATTTGCAAGCACTAGCTTTGCAGCTTCTGCATCAGGTGGTTGTGTGATTTTTAACTTTGTGTCCTACACTTGTAACTGGTAAACAGCAACAAAAGCCACGAAGCAGTGCGCATGCTCCAGGCAACAATGGGCCCCTGGTGGTTGATGTCAGCGGAAGACCAATGGAAAGGCAGGGGCAGAGCTGGAGGACCTGGCGGGGCATTTGGTCCTCTGACCAATCAGAGTAAATGAGGGACTGGACTAGATTATACCACGTGATCATCCTCACGGTGGTTGCGGATGTGCGGGACCTGTGGATGGAGAGCTGTTGGTAAGGAAATAAATAAACAACAGGAAGTTGGACGGAAATGGTGTTGGCATGGGCTGAGAGGTTGTACAAACATTTGGTGCACATCGGAAAATACAAATTTGAAACTTACAGTCCCGTTTTTGCAGTAAACTGGAAAATAACCTCATCGTGTGATCGCCGCCATCTTTATTCGGGGCAAAGATTCACTCCTGATTCATTCCTGAAGAAGGGCTTATGCCCGAAACGTCTCTTCTCCTGTTCCTTGGATGCTGACTGACCTGCTGTGCTTTACCAGCAACACATTTTCAGCTCTGATTTCCAGCATCTGCAGACCTCACTTTCTCCTCAAAGATTCACTGGACACATGCGCTGCCGCCAGCTTTGTCGGGGACAAAGTTCAGAGGTGTGTATGTGCAGCCTTCCCTGGTAGCGAGTCATCGGGCAGGATTTACTCAGAGCACATTCAAACCCAGAGAAATGGATGTTTTTTTTTCTGGATTTGTTTCTTCATCCATTTAAATGATTTGGATGTGAATAGAGCCGGTATGGTTCGTAAGTTTGCAGATGACACCAAAATTGGAGGTATTGTGGACAGTGATAAAGGTTGTCTCAGAATTCAATGGGATATTGATCAGATGGGCCAATGGGCTGCAGAGTGGCAGATAGGGTTTAATTTAGATAAATGTGAGGTGCTGCATTTTAGAAAAGCAAATCAGAGCAGGACTCACACTGAATTGTAAGGTCTTGGAGAGTCTTGCTGAACAAAGAGACCTTGGAGTGCAGGTTCATAGTTCCTTGAAAGTAGAGTCACAGGTCGATAGGACAGTGAAGAAGTTGTTTAATATGCTTCCCTTTATTGAACAGAGCATTGAGTCGAGGAGCTGGACAAGACAATGGTTGGGCCACTTTTGGAATAGTGTTTCCAATTCTGGTCTCCCTCCTATCAGAAGGAGGCACTGAAACATGGAAGCTTTGAGAATAGATTTTCAAGGATGTTGCCAGAGTTGGAGGATTTGAGTTGCAGGGAGAGGCATAACAAGGTGGGGCCATTTTCCCTGGAGTGTCATAGGCTGAAGTGTGATGTTATAGAGGCTTATAAAACCTTGACTGGCATGGATAGCGTAAATAGACAAGGTGTTTACCTTGGGTTGGAGGAGCCCAGAACTAGAGGATATAGGTTTAAGGTGAGAAGGGAAAATTAAAAAGGGGCCGAAAGGGCAACTAAAATAGTAATATTTAAAATGCATTTAAATAGGAAGGGTTCAGCACGATGTCAGACAAGTGCTGGCAAATGGGACTAGATCAGATTCGAATATCTGGTTGGCATAGACGGTTGGACTGAATACTCAGATTCGGTGCTTGTCATCTGACTGTGGGATCATAAAAGTGAACACTGCTCTGATTCAACTCTGGTCTCCTTGATGTCCATTTGTTCATTATCTAGCTTCCGCAGTCTCTTGTGTGTATTTTTGCTCTGTTTAGTATTTTACTATTACATACACAGACCCTTTTGTAAATGAATTGTCCACTGATGCCCGGCTCATGACCATTTGCTGCTCATTATCAGTTTTTTTTCCACAATATCTTTGACAGTCATGAATTCATTTTTACAATAAACGAGTAGATTTCCCTTCTACTTCTGACAGTCAAATTCTGCACCATTTTCATTCCCTATAATTCATATTGCAATCCCTGAAACATCATGTGTATTTCTCCTCCACAGATACCAGTGATCATTGCCAAAGCCGTGTTGCCTGTGGAGAGGGTGATGTTTGACTTCCTTGTACAGCTGCAGTTTGAATGGTGAGGGCGCTTCCACAACGTGGTTGGGGAAGAGACGTTACAGATTATTCACTCAGTGATAGTGAAATGTAGAAGATATTGGTACAAATCAACATGTTTTTAATTTCACAATAATATTGAGAACTTTTGATACAAGGGCACAGCTGGAGAATATTATGCCCGGTGACCAAAACCATTGCCAAATAAGCAATTTTTCAGGAATGCCTTAAAGGAAGAAAGCAGATCTTAGAGGGTGGGAATTCCAGACCGTGTTGCCTTGAAATCTGTAGAAACAGTCACACAGCTGAACTCAAAAATAAACACATCATTGGGAGTCTAAACTAAAATGAGTTATTGAGATGTGAAAGGGTGTGTGGTCCAGGAAGATAGGAATGATTACAGCCAGGAATTAAGTCAAGTGTGTGAAAGTAAATTGTTGTTGCTTATAAATGGGAGCCTTTTGATGGATCAGCAAGTTCCATCAAATCCACTCTCTGGATTCATTTACGAAGGAGTTGGATAGAGCTCTCAAAGATAGTGGAATCAAGGGTTATGGAGATAAGGCAGGAACAGGATACTGATTAGGAATGATCAGCCATGATTATATTGAATGGCGGTGCAGGCTCGAAGGGCTGAATGGCCTACTCCTGCACCTATTGTCTATTGTCTATTGTTCTGGTACAAGTGAGCACTTGGGTGGTCGAGTTTTCAATATTCTGGAGATTATAGGGAGGGTGATTGTGGGATGCTGGCCAGGAGTGGGTTTAGATAATGAAATCTAGAGTTAATAAAATGAATGAATGAGAGTTTCAGTAAATGAGCTGAGACTGTGGTGAAGTCAGGTGATATCACTGAAGTCGAAATAGTGGTCTTGGAGTGGGACTGGGCTGTCACCCTCAGCTCTGGGATTCAGCTGTTTGTCAGTTTGTGAATCAAGTCTGTAACAAGCTCAGGAGCTGATTGGCCCTGGAAGCACCCAAACTGGGCGTCACTGAGCAGGTTATTATGAGCATGTGCTTGACAGCACTGTTGATGACAACTTCTATCACTTCACTGCTGAGCGAGTGTGGTCTGATGGAGGGAAATTGGCTGGGTTGGATGTGTCCTGCGTTTTTGTGTTGAACAACACTGGGAAACATTTCCCAATGTGGTACATGCCAGTGCTGGAGCAGTAGTTGTCTTGGTGGGCAGCAAGTTCTGGAGAAGAAAGTGAGGACTGCAGATGCTGGAGATCAGAGCTGAAAATGTGTAGCTGGAAAAACGCAGCAGGTCAGGCAGCATTCAGAAACTCATTCCTGAAGAAAGGCTCATGCCCGAAACGTCAATTCTTCTGCCCCTTGGATGCTGCCTGACCTGCGTGCGCTTTTCCAGCAACACATTTTCAGTAAGTTCTGGAGCACAGCCATCAGTATTATTGCCACAATGCTGGCAGGGCCCATAGCCTTTACACTACTTCTCCATTTCTTGATCTGATTTGAAATGAGTTTTCAACCAATTCGATTCACATCTGTGATGTCATGGACAAATAGAGAAGGCTCATCCACTTGGCACTGCTGGCTGAAGATTGCTGCAAATGCTGTTGTCTTATCTGTTTAATGAATGTGTGAGGCCCCTCCATCAGTAAGGGTGGGGATATCTGTGATGCTTCCTGCAGTGAGTTGTTTAATTGCCCATCACCATTCCTGACTAGGTGTGGCAGAACTCAGATCTGATCCATTGGTTGTTGGATCACATAGTTGTATTTGGTGTTGCTTGCACCGTAGCTTCACCAGGTTGGCACCATATTTTTAGGTATGCCTGGTATTGCTCCTGGCATGCCCTGCGGAACTCTCCATTGAGCCAGGATTGATCCCCTGGCTTGATGTTAATGGTTGAGTGAGGGGATATCACAGGCCATGAGATTTCAGATTGAGCTGGAGTCCAGTTCTGCTGCTGTTGTTGGCCCACAGTGAGACGGAAGTTGCTGGGCCACGAGGGCTGATTGTGTTGTTGTATTTCCAGTGCATTGGTAGATGTAATGTGATTCATTCAGTTTCATTCCTTTGTTGAGACTGTGCAGTGATTAATACAATGAGTGATTTGGTGGGCCACTGTCAGGAATGCAACTTTTAAAAAAAGGCTTTGTGATTTACACATGAAAGAAGTGAAACTATCATGGTATTCGAACAGATGAAAGACTCAACAGACAATCAAGGTATTTTTCAATGGATAATTTCAGTTACATCACACTAAAGTTTTGCTATAAATTCCGTGCCTTAGAATTGTGCCCTCCACAATCTTCTGATGAAGGAGCGGAGCTCCAAAAGCTAGTGTGCTTCCAATTAAACCTGTAGGACTATAACCTGGTGTTGTGTGATTCTTAACTGAGAATATTACAGCACTACTAACAGGGCTGCATTTAAACAGGCTCAGTCCAGTTAATCAATACATTCGGAAGGATTTCCTCCAAGGTTGATGACACAATATTAGTCAAAACCATCAACTTCAACCTGCAATGTTGTTATTAACAAAAACTTTAGACTGACACAAAACTCCCCACCCCAATGCAATGTGGTCACCGGGCCCGACCCAGGAACTGGAACTGCGACTCAAAACTGTGATCTCCAAGGAAGAGAGCAAACACAATTCTGACAGATTAGTCCTCAAAGATGAGTAGCAAGTTTGAGACAAGGCAGGTGGTATGCCGCCTTGCACTTAGCTGAATTGCATTTCTTATTTACAATTGTGTTTTGCAAAGTATAAAGAACTGTGTTTTCCATGGTTGGGGAGTTTTATCCTCGTTGATCACAGTTGCTGCCTCTTGCTCCCCAAGTCAAATCATAGGATCGATAACAAAACAATAAACTGCAGGTGCTGTAGATCTGAACCCCAGAAACAAAGTGCTGGAGAAACTCAGCAGTTCTGAGGGCATCGGTGAAGAGAAAAAAATGTTATATTTCAAGTTCACTGACTCTTCGTCTGAACGGACAAAAGGTCATGAGACTTTGAACTTACAATGTTTTACTCCCCTCAGAGATGCTGCTGGACCTGCGGTTCTCCAGCACTGTGCTTTCTATATTGAACTTTATTTACAAAACAGATTGGAAAATGCTAATCTGCAAAAGTGAAAGGTTCATTGCAAACATGAGCATTGTATCTACACTTGAGTTACACAAGCACGCCTCAGTTTAAAAACAAGATTTAACTCAAAGTAGTATTCCATCTCAAAATTAGCCGAGTTACACCAGTAATAAAGCTCATCCACCCAATGAGGCACTTCAGCACAACATCCTGCAGTGTTACACACAGCCACCTTTGCCAAAGAATGATCACATGTCACAAAATTGAAGGCCAAGTGCATGTCTCTTTAAAGGAGCTGAAGTCAAACTCTCAATTTTTGGAAGGATTTTTATTAAACCTCATTGAACATTTAAATCTCAGAGCATAATCTTTGCATTTTTAAACAAAGTGTGTGGGAAACACCCCACATCTTGCTAAAGGTTCAGTTCGGCCTGATACATAGAGTCAAAGGTCAAGCCAACATCACACTTTCCATTCACTTCTACAAAGGGCTGACATCACATTTCCTCAGGATTTAAAGTATTTTATAAATTGTTTGTAAAATCATTGTCACGTTAAAGAACTGGACAATAAATGTCATTGTATACAATAAGAGTGAAGCCTGTGACAGCAGATTTAGCTTTGGAGGGCAGTTTATGCACTTTCGAAATTCTGGGAGCACTTTGGGAGACTGCTCCCAGATGGTGATAGTGAGCATATCTGGAATATACTGTTTATATTTGGGAATCCTTGAGAGACAATCTGTGGTTGCACTAATACTTGGTTTGCGTTGGTGTACAGTAAGCAATTCATAAAGTTACTTATGTATTGTTGTTGACTACCTGAATGGTATTCAAATCTGCCAGGTTGCCTTCAATCGTGTGAATGCATCTATTGTAAATATTTAGAATATTCCAGAACTGCCCCGTGCATGCAAATTCAGGGGGGACAAAAAATCACATTGAGTAATTTGAAATTAAGAATCCAAGAGGACTTAACCACTGAAGTATTAAATTCAAATAGTTAAATGGAGTGCTCACATTTAAAATACCTGTTATCCATAGGAATCGATGGACTGACAGAATTGGCATCACATTCCTGGCTGGGGAGTGTGAAATGTGCTTTGATAAAGTCACCTGCATTTACCAACAATAATTTGGCAAGCTCGGAAATTTAAGAAACAATACGAGCTTCATTGCTGCTCCAGTCGGGTCCCAAGCTCTGTGAAAAAGATAACAATGTTCAGGTTTATTGCATACACTCTGAAACACGTGTTTCTTCTACAGATCCTGCAAGTTTCCCCAATGAGCATTATCCATCCAAATGATGTTGATCACTATGGCCAACTCATTTCTTTCCGAGGCTCTATAGCCTGAAGAGTGACTAGAAGCAATTACTCCACATATGTGGGAACATTACCGACGAGGATGTTTTCCTTCAGAATTGATTTCCATATATTCAGTGCCCAGAAAAGATAAAAAGCTTGTTACCTTTTATAGAGCAATGATTCAGTGGGAGTAAAACACCAACCTTTTCTTGCTTAATAATAACGCTGCCTAAATTTTAAAAATGAACACTTCTTAGTAGTTCACTAGATCCTAACAAAATATTTTGTGCTAAACAAATCACATGATACATAGTTATTCAGATAATAAAACAAGTTTGGTCATTGAAGAACGCAGAGGAAAAGGTCATGAAATAATGTGAGTTTGATATACCTCAATCATCATTTCAAGTGCATTCTCTGCATAAATTCCCCTTTTCCTCCTCAAAGTATTTAACTTCTTGAATAATTGAGAGAATGAAGTCACAGTTGTACAACACAAAATCAGACCCTTCAGTCCGACTTGCCCATGCTGACCAGATATTCAAAATTAATCTAATCCCATTTGCAAGCATTTGTTCCATATCCATCTTAAACCCTTTCTACTGATTATCAGTTTATTTTACTTTATCAGCACTTGAAATACTGACATTTTTTTTGTCCCAACATTGGTTAAAGAAATCATAAGTTCATTCATCCAAGTTAATTTTGTATTTTTCACAAAGAAACAAGTGAGAACAACATATAGCTGAGTGCAAAACAAAATACTGCAGCTGCACGATATCTGGGAACACTCGAAAGGTGAGGCACTGATACTGCACAAGTTTGTCAGCACGATTTCAATTCCTGACAATAATTTAGTAATGTCTTAGCCTTCACATAGTTAATGTAAATGTGAGATACCTGAATTTCATGTATTGGTTCCTATTGCACTTTTGAGAAGATTAAACCAAGAATAATTTTTGTTGCTCAAAGGAGAAAGTGACGACAAAAGAAGCTGGACATCAGAGTCAAAAAGTATTATGCTGGAAAAGCACAGCAAGTCAGGCAGCATCCGAGAAGCAGGAGAGTTGATGTTTCGGGCATAAGCCCTTCATCAGAAATCACAGGCTACAGAAAAATAACTGGCATTGACTTATGCCAATACATATGTAGCAGGGTCAGAGCATGTTACTATCAGATTAGAGACTAATTTCAGATTTGGTACTGTTCAGTGCAACTTTTCAGTATGATATTTACATATGTACCTAAAAGAGAAGTTGTCTTAAATTACAAGCTCTAGAATGATTATACGATTAAACCTGGAAATAATGCTAGTGAACAAGAATGGCAAAGTGAAGTCCCATCAGTATTGCCTTGGGCAGTGTCAAGTAAGAATTTGACAACAGAGTTGCCACTTTGGTGTAACCTGCAGTCTGGCCAAAATGCAGCAAAAATCTGTTCAATTTTATCTGCAAACTATTGAATGCAAAATCCTCCTTGCACAATAATAAGGCAGCATTTTGGGATGTCATTTTTAAAATATATTATTTTCAAAGTTACTCACAATTAAGAGTGATCACTTGGTGCTGTCTGCATAACACAGTACGAAAAGGAATTAACAAAAAAATCATTATAACCCAAATTCAGAGTCACTAATTCATTGATATTGCATGGGTCCAGCATTTATAAGTAATCAATTTTTAAAAATAAATACAGATACATTTACTAACTACATTGGAGTACAGTCAAGTTTCTTATTGAACAGTGACAGGATTGGAACAGAGTCCGCATGGATTTAAGAGAGGGGAATCATACTTAGCAAATCTACTGAAAGAATCTACAGAGTCGAATATCAAAGAAAGAAATTGCTGGACATTTAGTAAAGCTTATCATTTAACATGGTAGACTGGGTTTTGTGAAAGAGAAACTATATTTCACAAATTTACGACAGTTCATTGAGGAGATAACAAGCAGGGCTGATAAAGGGCAATCCAATGATGTTCTGTATTTTGATTTTAAAAATGTAAATCATAAGGTGCTACATAAAAGTTAATTGCACAATTTAGGAGCTCATGTTATCGGGGTAATGCATTGGCATGGACTGAGGATTGGTTAACCACACTGGCTGTTGCTGAGTCCTCACTTGGAGTACTGTATACAATGTTAGCTCCCATATTTAATAAAGGATAAATCAACATCGGAGACCATTCAAAAAAGATTCACTTAGCTGCTTCGAGGACGAAAGAGTTGACCTATCAAGAATAGATAAACAGGGGTGATCTTATGGAAACAAGATTCTGATGAGTTTGACAGGGTGGATGTTGACTAGATCTTCTAGCACCAGTGAAGTCTCAAACCAGGGGACATTACATAAGGGAACATTCATTTTAGAAAAAATAAAGAATTTTTTCTCTCAGTGAATGGCTAGAATTTTCTCGCCCAAACTTTTGTGAATGTTAAATGTGGGAGGGGAATGGTTGGGTTACTCTTCGGAGGGTTGTTCTGGCTTGTTGGGCTGAAGGGCCTGTTTGTTTCCACACAGCAGGGAATCTATGATTCAATCTCAAATTATTTTAAAAGAGAGCAGATAGATTTTTGAAATATTGAGCAGTTGAGGGCTATGCAGATCAAGCATAAAAGAGGTGTTGAGGTCTGGGTTGGCCTAGCCATGATCTGATAGAATGGGGGAACAAGCTGGATGGGATGAATGCCCTCGTCCTGCTCCGATTCCTTGAGGCTCCATTTCATGTTTTTTTGTCTCCAAAGAAGAACGCGATACAATGTGCTTAAGACTCAGATGTGAAAATGGGGTGTTTATGTACTGGTTCAGATGGCATTGATTCATCTATCACAGCTATACAGTCATGAGTAGGAAGGCAATTCCGTCCATGAATAAAGGAAATCTACTGCAGAGCTCACACAAAGGGAATTCTTACCCTCAGTAAACTCTCCCATCACATTACCCAAAATATCAGCTAAAGCATGACACACTGCGCATGCGTTAGCCAACAAAGGGACTCCGGGTGATTGATGTCAGCACCGGACCAATGAAAGGACGGTGGGCGGCGCTGGAGGACCTAGCGGGAGGTTGGTCCTCCAACCAATCAAAGTGAATGTAGGGCGGAGCTAAACTAAACCATGTGATCACCTTCGCGCGGCGCAGAGTCGCTGTAATGAAGGCTCGGGAAGTTATGGAGAGAAAGGATACGGTAAGGAAGGAAATAAACAGGGAAACCGGAGAAAAACTCTGTTGCTACGAGCGGAGAGGTTTTACAAACAAATTGTCGGAAAACACAAATTTGAACGTCCCAGTCCCGTGTTTGCAGTAAATGAGGAATGGCCTCAGAGCGGCTGCAGGCCTGAGTGAGCGCCGCCATCTTTATTCGGGACAACGATTCACTGGACACGTGCACTGCTGCCATCTTTGTAGGGGGCAAGGTGCAGCCAGGCGCATGTGCAGCCTTTCTCTGGTATAGAGTCATTGGGATCATCGCAGCCAATACTGCTCTGATTCACCTCTGGGCTCCCTCATCACCACTTTGTCAATATCTAGCTTCCTCAGTCTCGAACGATGGGCGTATTTTTGGTCTGTTTAGTATTGTATTATTACTTTTATAGACCCTTTGTAAATGAGTTTTTTCACTGCGGCCCAGCCCCTGACCATGTGCTGCTCTATTATCAGATTACGTTTTTCTTTTTCATTCCCTGTAATCCATTTTGCACTTCCTGAAACATTAACTGTGTTTCTCCTTCCACAGACAGCAGTGATTAATGCCAAAGCCCTGTTGCTTGTGGAGAGGGTGATGTTTGACTTTCTTGTACAGCTGCAGTTTGTGTGGTGAAGGTGCTCCCACAATGTGGTTGGGTAAGAGACATTACAGAGTATTCATTCAGCAACAGTAAAGATCTGACGATAATGTCCAAATCAACAACAGTTTGTAGTTTTATTATCATGCTTATAATTTCATAAAAATACGATTGATAACTTTAGATATCAGGCCAGAGATGGAGATATTCGGTCAGGTGACCAAAAGCATTGCCAAAAAGCAGGTTTTGAGGGATGTCTTAAAGGTAGAAAGCAGACCTGTGAGGTTTTTTTCTGCAAATTCCAGACCATGTTGCTTTCGTAACTGTAAATCAGCTACACAGTTGAAGTAATGAATGAACAAATCTTTGGGAGTCTCGAAGAAAATGGGTTGAGACCTCGACAAAGGATGTGTGGTGCAGGGAGTTAGGGATGATAACAGCCAGGAATCAAATCAAGAATGAGAATTTTAAATTGTTGTTGCTTATGAATAGGAGCCTTCTGACTGATGAACATGTTTGGGGAGAAGTGAGCACGTGGGCGATAGAGCTTTCATTTTTTTTCTTGAGATTACATGGAGGCCAGGAGTGTGTTTGGATAATTAAGTCTGGAATTAACACACGATGGATGAGAGTTTCAGTATATGAGCTGAGATAAGGGTAGAACCAGCTAGAATTAGTGATCTTGGATTGGGACTGGGCTGTCGCTCTCACCTCACCTCTGGGATTCAGCTGGTTGTCAGGTTGTGAATCAGACGGTAACACAATCGGGAGCTGAGTGGTCCTGGTGGAGCCTAAAATGAGTGTCGCTCAGATGGCTGTTGCTGAGCAGCTGCTGCTTGATAGCCCTGTTGATGACTACTTCCATCACTTTACTGCTGATCGAGTGTGGACTGACAGAGGGAAATTGCCTGAGTTGGATTTTCCCTGTGTTTTTGTGTTGAACATGCCTGGGCAATGTTCCACATTGTCGGTCGGTGCCAGTGCTGGAGCGGTACGTAGTTTGGTGGGTGGCAAGTTCTGGAGCACAAGCTATCACTACAAACCCATTAGATTACAGATTGTGCTGGAGTACAATCTGTAATCTCTGCTGCTGTTGTTATCCCACAGTGCCTCAGAGATATCCAGTTTGAGTTCCTACATCTGTCCCATTTAGCACAGTGTTAGTACCACTCAGCACAATGGAGGTTTTTCTCAACTTTAAGGTGAGGCTTTGTCTCCAAAAAGACTGTGGGATGGTCGCTCTTACCGATACTGTCATGGACAGATGCATTTGCAGCTGGCAGATTCATACTGATAAGATCTTTTATGTTTTTCCCTCTTGCTGGTTCCGTTACCACCTGCTGCAAACCCAGTTGAGCAGCTATGTCCTTGAGGACCCAACCAGCTCAGTCAGTAATCCTGCTGCTGAGCTACTCTTGGTAGAGGACATTGAAATCCTGTACCCAGAGTAGGCTTCTCACCATTTTACTACCTCCGTGCTTCCTCCAAGTGTTATTCAACATGGAGGATCACTGATTCATCAGCTGTGGGAGCACGGTACGTGGTAATCAGCAGGAGCCATGAGACTTCCTGGTGCCCAAAGTCAATGCTGAGTACTCCCAGGGCAAATGGTTTCTGTGTGTACACTACTGTGCCATCACCTCTGCCTGGTCTGTCCTGCTGGTGGGACAGGACATATCCAGAGATTTCAGGAGAAAGTGAAGACTGCAGATACTGGAGATCAGAGTGGAGAGTGTGGTGCTCGAAAAGCACAGCAGGTCAGGCTGATGAAGGGCTTAGGCTCGAAACGTCGATTCTCCTGCTCCTCGGATGCTGCCTGACCTGTTGTGCTTTTCCATCATCACACTGTCTATCTAGGGATGGTGATGGTGGTGTCTGGCCATTATCTGTAAGGGGTTACTCTGTGAGTATGACTATGTCAGGCTGTTCCTTGACTAGTCTGTGAGACAGCTCACCACGTTTTGGCACACAAAAAACCAGATGTTATTGAGCAGGATGTTGCAGAGTCGAGAGGGCTGATTTTGTGGTTGTATTTTCTACTGCCTTGTTAGATGCCAAGTGGTCCTTCCAGTTTCATTCCTGTGTTGAGACTTTGCAGTGATTAATACAGTGAGTAGCTTGTTGGGTGACTGTCAGGTTGGCAGGATTTTTTTCACCATTGACAATGGTTCCATGGAGATCAGGAGATTCCTAATTCGTTATTTTTTCTTGAATACAGATTCTACCATCTGCCGAACTGGGATGCGAGCAAGGACTTCAGTTGTACATTTTAATATTCTGGATAAAAGTTAAATACATTAGGTTTGTTCAATCATTTTAACTATCACTATCCCTGGTTTTGTTTCTTTGTAAAACACTGTCCATCATCCTGTCTCCTTCATCCTTCCCTCCAACAATAAGAGTAAAGAGCACAATGAGTTTCTCTGTCACTAAGACTGAGACAATCCGATCTGCTGCTTCCCTCCCTCCCACTATCCCACCAAGACAAACTGCCTCACATGGTGTTCCTGATTTTTGTCCTAAACTTACATCTTTCTCCAGTCTCTTGTCAAGTCTTATCAGAGCTCACCTTGATCTTTTACGAGTCTCGCTAAACTACAGACATTCCAATTCTGTTTCCTCTTCACTACTCCCCCTCGCCAATTCACAGGTATTGTTCCTTGTTCTGTCTGTCTGTCTGTCTTTTCTGGTTATGTTCTTCTCATCCATTCTGCAGAAAAAAAAACTAACATTTGACCTCACCATCATTTGTAAATCCTGCTCCATCTCCACTCTCCCTTTCCTTTCTGAATTCTTGTATTTGGTGTCCCTCAAGGATCTATCCTTAGTCCCTCCTGTTTCTCACCTACGCACTGCCAGGAGGTGACATTGTCCAAAAGCACAGTGTGAGGTTTCACATGTACACTGACGATGCCCAGCTCTCCCTCCCCATCATCCCTCTCCATTGCTCCACTGTTACTCAGTTACCAAACTGCTTATCACATTCCCACTACTCGATTGACTGCAATTTCCTCCAAAGAAACATTGTTACGGTTAAGCCCATTACCTTCAGTTGCTATTCCAAATTCCTTTCCCTTACTGCTGAGCGCCTCCCTCTCACTGGGTGCAGTCTGAGATAGAACTAGACTTCACAACATTGCTGTCATATCTGTAACCCCAAGGTGACCTTCTGATCAGACATCTACGCAATCACAAACACCAGGAATTCCAAACTCTCAAATGTTGCTTGTCTCCACCTCACCCCAGCTCCATTGCTACTGAAACCCCTTACCCGTGTCGGTGTTACCTTAAACTTGATGAATCTGAAATGAACCTTTGATTTCGTGACTGACCCAGAATCTGCTAGCTTTCAGTGTTTCCTGCACAATTACTCCTGGTCCCTTTGAGGTGCAGCTTTCTACAGTTTCCACCATGTAAATAGCACTCTGTTCTTTTATTATCCCCTCCAAAATGACCGACTTCACTTTTTCCCAAATTATACTCCATTTGACAATTTGTTGCCCCCTTCTCCTGTGCATCTCTCTCTCTTCACAATCCTCTTAGAACATTTCAGTTATGCCTTTTCCAGGAGTTCCCCCCCCCCACCCCTTCTAAACATTTACTGGGAGCACTGGGCAGTGTGAAGCATGCAGAGTTGCTCTGTTTTTAGAGATACTCTATGGGAGGAGCTTGCTGCCCATTGGTCAGAATGGAGGCAACGTGCCCATCGAGCTCCATGAGCCTTTCTCACCCCATGTCTTATTGATGAGGCACAGCGGCAGCACGGAAGGAAAAAAAAGAAGCAAATCCTGCTCTCCACATCTCACTGACTCTTGGAATATTCTGTCCCCTGTGTCAAAGATCTGCCCTGTTCAGTCACATGAAATTCCAAGGTGGAAACTCCTGGAAACCCACATAGATTTCCACCTGAACTGACTGCTGACCTCCACAAGGGGTAATGTGTCCATTCATCCTGGGCCAGGAGGAGGGGATGGTGCGAGTTTCTAACCTGAACTGACAGCGATGGATTTTATAAACTTGTATTACAGGATACTACAGGTGGACATTCAGATGGTAATCTCAGTCATTGTAACACCTAACTCTGAATTAGTCAATTCATCAGGACCTGGATATTCGCATTGTGTGTGAGTATTGTATTCCATCCGAATCCCATTTACTGCATGAAAGTTCTCCTTTGAATCTTCCCAAACCTTTAATGTGTGTCCTGAATTCCTTGTATAATGAGCTGATTGGTATAAGGTTTATTATTACAACGTGTAACTTTTCTAAACCCCTCTGTCACAGCTCCTCTCAATTGCCTTTGCTACAAGGAGAACACCTCAGTTTCCCCAAACCCCTGATTCCCCAATGTCTGTTTGCTTTCTATAAGGCACACATCAGGATTGTGTTGGAACATTCTCCACTTGCCTGCATCAGTGCACCCCCCAACACTATTAAAGAAAGTGAACATCCTCCAGGACAAAGCACTGTGCCTGAGTGGTGTCCCATCCACCACCTTCAGCATTCCCTCTCCCCATCCCAAAGACACAGTGGCATCACTGTGTAAAAGGTAAAGGCAGCATTGTCCTACCAGACCATAGGGCTGCTCTCTCATTAGGGAGGAAACTGAAGCCCCTGGAAGAAACCCATGCAGACACTGGGAGAATGTGCAAGTCCAAAAGAGACAGTTGTCCAAAGCTGGAATCGAACCTGGAGCCCTGGCAGCACAGCTAATCACTGAGCCACCCTAAAATTGTAATTTGATTCACAACTACCACTTCCTCTGATAGTTCATTCCACACATAAACCATTATCTGAACAAAAATAAAAAAAAATCCCAAACGCCTTTTTAAAGCCGTTCTGCTGTCACCTTAAAAGGTATGTACCCAGTCTTGAATCGCGTCCCTTCCTGGAAAGGACACCTGCTGTTCACGTCACTGATACCACCCCTCAATGATTTGAGAAACATCTAATAAGGTCACTCCTCAGCCTCCTGCGCACCAGTGAAAGAAGTCGTAGCCTATCCAGCCTCTGGTTATAATTCAAACTATCCATTCCCATCAACATCCTGGTAAATCTCTTCTGAATCTGCTCCAACTACATAATGTCCTCCCGATATCAGCATGACCAGAACTGGACACAGAATTCCAGATAAAGCCTCCCCAACATCCAAAGTAACGTCCCAACTCTAGTACTCAAAAGTCTGAGCAATGAAGGCAAGTGTGCTAGGCACCTTCTTAACTACCCTGTCTACATGTGACACAGACTTGAAAGACCCGAACCTCTCGGCCTCTTTGTTCCATATCACTACTCGAGGCCCTGTTTTTAATTAGTGTCAGTCTGCCCTCGTTTGTTTTATCAAGATGGAATATTTTGCATTTATTCCAATCCAAAAATCCAAAAAAACCCTGAGCATTAAAGACAGTAGGAGTATACTTAAGATGGAAATCAGGAGGGCAAAAAGGGGACATGAGATAGCTTTGGCAAATAGAGTTATGAATAATCCCAAGGGTGTTTATAAATACATTAAGAACAAAAGGGTAACTCGAGAGAGAATAGGGCTCCTCAAAGATCAGTAAGGTAGCCTATGCGTGGAGCCGCAGGAGATGGGCGAGATACTAACGGAATATTTTGCATCAGTGTTTACTGTGGAGAAGGGCATGGGCAATATCGAATGTGGAGAAATAGATGTCGACATGTAGAATATGTCCATCTTACAGAGGAGGACATGCTGGGTGACTTGTAACCCGTAAAGCTTGGTTAATCCCCAACACCTGATCAGGAATACCCTAGAACTCTGTGGGAAGCTGGGAATGTGATTGCTGGGCCTCTTGCTGAGATATTTGTATAATCGATTATCACAGGTGAGATGCCGAAAGACTCGAGGTTGGTTAACGTGGTGCCGCTATTTAAGAAAGGTGGTAAGGACAAGCCAGGGAACTATCGACCGGTGAGCCTGACATTGATGCAGGGCAAGTTGTCGGAGGGAATCCTAAGGAACACGATGCGCATGTATTCTGAAAAGCAAGGACTGATTAGTGATAGTCAGCATGACTATGTGTGTGGGAAATCATGTCTCACAAAATTGATTGAGTTATTTGAAGATGTATCAAAGAGGATTGATGAGGGCAGAGAGGTGGACATGATCTATGGAATTCAGTGAGGCGCTCGACAAGATTCCCCATGGAAGACTGGTTAGCAAGGTTAGATCTCATGGAATACAGGGCGAACTGGCCGTTTGGATACAGAACTGGCTCAAATGTAGAAGGCAGGTTGGTGGTGGAGGGTAGTTTTTCAGATTGAAGGCATGTGACCAGTGGAATGCCGCAAGGATCAGTTCTGGCTCCACCACTTTTCGTCGTTTATATATATGATTTAGATATGAGCGTAGGAGGTACAGTTAGTAAGTTTCCAGATGACACCAAAATTGGAGGTACAGTGGACAGCGAAGAGGGTAACCTCAGATTACAACAGGATGTTGTTCAGATGGGTGAGAAGTGGCAGATGGAGTTTAATTCAGATAATTGTGACGTGCTGCATTTTGGAAAAGCAAACCTTAACAGGACTGATACACTTCGTGGCAAATTCCTAGATAGTGTTAATGAACAAAGATATCTTGCAGTGCAGGTTCATATTTCCTTGAACGTAGAGTTGCAGGTCGAGAGGATATTGAAGAAAGTGTTTGGAATACATGCCTTTATTGATCAGAGCATTGAGTATAGAATTTGGAAGGTCATGTACAGGACATTGGTTAGGCCTCTTTTGGAATATTGTGTGCAGTTCTGTTCTCCGTCAGTCGGAAGGATGTTGTGGAACTTGAAAGGGTTCAAAAAAGATTTACAAGGATATTGCCAGGGTTGGAGGGTTTGAGCTGCAGGAAGAGAGCAAAAAGGCTGGGGCTTTTTTTCCCTGGAGTATCAGAGACTGAGGAGTGACCTCTGTAGAGGTTTATAAAATAATTAGTAGCATGGATAGGGTAAACAGACAAGGTATTTTCCCTGAGTACGAGAGTCCAGAAATAGCATAGGTTGAGGGTGAGAGGGGAAAGATATAAAAGGGAACTAAGGAGCAACATTTTCACGTCGAGAGTGGTGCGTGTATGGAATAAGCTGCCAGAAGAAGTGGTTGAGGCTGACAATTATAGCATTTTAAAGGCTTTTGGATACTTGACATGAATAGGAAAGATTTAGAGGGATATGGCCCAGGTGCTGGCAAGAGGGATAAGATTAGGTTCGGATATCTGGTCGGCATGGACAAATTTAAGCGAAGGTTCTGTTTAGTGCTGTTCATCTGTGACTCGCAGCTCTGTTGGTTTCGGTCTCTTCAAAGATAAATCTTAGTCTGTTTTATTTCAGTAAAGCTACAACATTCAGTAGAGCGACGGTTTGTTTCTTCAAATACACATCTTATGATACTTTGATTAAGTTTTTTAATATAAAATATTGATACTAATTTATTCTAGAGTAGTGTTTTGTAACGCTGTAAGACTGTGTGCCTTTTTCTGGGTCTGTGGACTGTTAAGGTGCAGAGATGGCCATTTGTACAGTGATGTGCTCTTCCTCTTGGATGTAGGAGATTAAGGAAAGTTTCAATGATCCTGATTGTCTGCAGGAAGTGAGGATGCAAATCCTGTAGGATTTCATGGACCAGATGGAGCGATGGTTAAAGGTAATGAAGAATTTACAGAAGCCGGGGGGGTGTGATAGGTGACAGTTTCAGAAAGGTAGGAAAACTGCCGATCCAGTCAGGTAGATGGGTTTCCTCACGGAAAGGGAGGAGGGGAGGGCAAGTAGTGCAGGAGTCTCCTGTAGCTATTTCCATCTCAAACAAGTATACTGTTTTGGAAAGCATCGGGGGTCACAGATTCTCAGGGGAATATCGCACTGACATCCAAGTTCTTAGTGTAATGTGAGGTATATCAGGTTCCATGCGATCGATGGTGATAGGGGGCTCGCTAGTCTGCAGCACAGACTGCAGTTTCTGCAGCCAACAGTGAGACCTCAGAATGGGGTGGTGCCTCCCTACTGCCTGGGTGAAGGATGGCTCCGAGGGTGCACAATATTCTGAAAGGGGAGAATGATCAGTGGGACGTCACTGTATACTTGTACCAATGACATAAGAGAAAAGGATGAAGTCCTGATGAGAGAATATAGCAAATTAGCCTGGTGGATAATAAGCAAGTCCTTGTGTGTAGTAATATCTGGATTACTCCCGGAGCCACATGCTAGTGAGAGTAGGAATAGCAGGGTAGAGTAGATTAATGATGAAAATGTGTTGCTGGAAAAGCGCAGCAGGTCAGGCAGCATCCAAGGAACAGGAGAATCGATGTTTCGGGCATAATCCCTTCTTTAGGAAGGGCTGTTCCTGCACCTTTTGTCTATTTGTACCTTGTCAGTCCTACCTCATTCTGTGCCTTGCCCTTGCCTGCCTTGCCTTCCTGAAGAAGGGCTTATGCCCGAAACGTCGATTCTCCTGTTCCTGCGATGCTGCCTGACCTGCTGTGCTTTTCCAGCAACACGTTTTCACTTCTGATCTCCAGCATCTGCAGCCCTCACTTTCTCCTCGAGCAGATTAATGCGTGGCTAAGGATCTGATACAGGGGAGAAGGATTCACATTTTTGGATCATTGGAATCTCTGCTGGGGTAGATTTGACGTGCATAAGAAGGATGGATTACACCTGAATTGGAAGGTGTCTAATATCCAAGCAGGGAGATTTGCCAGTGCTACTCGCGTGACATTAAACCAGTAAGGGCGTGGGGGTAAACCAAAAGAGATAGTGAGAAAGGAGGTAAGTCTGAGGCTAGTACAGTTGAGAAGTTAGACAGGTAAGGGAAAGGCACAGAATGAGGTAGGACTGACAAGGTACACTAGACAATAGGTGCAGAAATAGGCCATTCTGCCCTTTGAGTCAGCACAACCATTCATTATGATCATGGCTGATCGTCCACAATCAGTATCCTGTTCCTGCCTTATCTCCGTAACACTTGATTCCATTATCTTTAACAGCTCTAATCATCTCTTTCTTGAAAGTATCCAGAGACTTGGCCTCCACTGCCTTCTGGAGCAGAGCATTCCATGTGTCCACGACTCTCTGGGTGAAGGCGTTTCTCCTCAACTCTGTTCTAAATGGCCTCTCCCTTATTTTTAAACTGTGTCCTCTGGTTCTGGACTCACCCTTCCCTGGAAACATGCTTCCCGTCTCCAGAGTGTCCAACCCTTTACTAATCTTGGAGGTCTCTATCAGATCCCCTCTCAGCCTTCTAAACTCAAGTGTATACAAGCTCAGTCGCTCCAATCTTTCAACATATGATCATTCCGCCATTCCGGGAATTGACCTCATGAACCTACCCAACACTCCCTCAACAGCCAAAATGCTCTTCCTCAAATGTAGAGACCAAAACTGCACACAATACTTTAGGTGCGGTCTTACCAGTGCCCTGTACAGCTGCAGAAGGACCTCTTTGCTCCTATACTCAATTCCTCTTGTTATGGGGGCCAGCATGCAGTGTGCGTTCTTCATTAACTGCTGTACCTGCATGCTTGCTTTCATTGACTGATGTACAAGAATACCTAGATCTCGTTGTACTTCCCCTTTACCAAACTTGACTCATTTTCGATAGTAATCTGCCTTCCTGTTTTTGCCTCAAAAGTGGACAACCACACATTTATCCACATTAAACTGCATCTGCTATGCATCCGTACACTCACCTAGCCTGTCCAAGTTAACCTGTATTCTCATAACATCCTCCTCACATTTCACCCTGCCACCCAGCTTTGTGTCATCAGCAAATTTGCTAATATTACTTTTAATGTGTTCATCTATATTATTAATGTATATTGTAAACAGCTGCGATCCCAGCACCGATGCTTGTGGTACCCCACTAGTCACTGCCTGCCATTCCGAAAGGAAGCGTTTATCGCTACTCTTTGCTTCCTGTCAGTCAGCCAATTTTCAATCCAAGTCAGTATATTCCCCTTTGTAAATCCATGCTGACTCTGACGAATCCTGACTCCAGCATCTTTCTCACCACTGACATCAGGCTAACCGGTCTACAATTCCTTGTTTTCTCTCTCCCACCTTTCTGGAACATTGGGACATTAGCCACCTTCCAATCTGACTCTACATCTCCTGATTCTGAATCTCCCCCTTCGCAAGGGACTGAATGTCATCCCTCACCAACAGAGCCATCCCACCCCCTTGTTTTAAAAAATTCTCAAGGTCAGGTTCGTAGGAGAGTAGTCTGACACAGAACAAACGACCAAGAGGCGAGTCTGCTAGAATATGAGCATTTTATTCCCCGCAGCGTCGCCACAACCAGGTCTCATACTTACAACGGGTCTGGCTTATACTCACTCTACATGTTACCGGAACTGGGAGCCGTCAGTTCTCGTAGAGCGGTTGCCAACAACCCACGCTCGGCGGTTAAACGTAACCCCGGAGCAGACTCCCGGGTCTGGCTTATACTCACTCTACATGTTACCGGAACTGGGAGCCGTCAGTTCTCGTAGAGCGGTTGCCAACAACCCACGCTCGGCGGTTAAACGTAACCCCGGAGCAGACTCCCCGAACTGGAGACTTTTCCAGCTGATATACTCTTTTCCAGATATAAACATTCATGTGAACAGCAGAGCAAGGCTAAAAAACACATTCCATTCTGGTTACATACAGATAAGAAGATTCACACGGGGAGGTGTGTAATAAGATTCACACGGGACTAAGCAACACCTCCATTCCGGTTAGATTCACACATGTATTGGGACATAATTTTTAACCGTTTCACCACATTCCACTGCTTGGCCCAATACATGTGTTACATTATGCTTAATTCAGTTCAATTCGTTTCAGTTAATTTCAGTTCAGTCAATTCAGTGTAGTTCAATTCAGCTCAGTTCAGGTCTGTTCAGTTCAATTCAATTGTGTTCAATTCAGTTCCGTCCATTTCAATTCAATTTAGCTCAGTTCCATTTTGTTCCGTTCAATTTGATTCACTTCAGTTCAATTCAGTTCAGTTCCACTCAGTTCAGTTCAGTTCAATCCCATTCAATTCTGTTAACTCCGCTTCAGCTTTTTGGACATGCCCACATCCTCCGATGTACCCCAGGCAAGGGGTTCTTCGGCAGGACTGGGATCCTCTCAAGGGTGGACAGCAGCGACCCTGGGGTTCCTCCGGTCGCCCCCCACCATTTCTCAAACAAACTGCCACGTCATGCCACGGTCCATGCCATCCCGGGACGGTCGGGACCTCCACAGTTTGTTCTTCTGGTTTCTTAGTCTTTTTCCAAAACATTGTTCTGTATCAAAATCTCTCCTCAATTGCGATTGACCCTGCTAGCAGCGCCAAAATGTTTTTAAAAATTCTCAAGGTCAGGTTCGTAGGAGAGTAGTCTGACACAGAACAAATGACCAAGAGGCGAGTCTGCTAGAATATGAGCATTTTATTCCCCGCAGCGTCGCCACAACCAGGTCTCATACTTACAACGGGTCTGGCTTATACTCACTCTACATGTTACCGGAACTGGGAGCCGTCAGTTCTCGTAGAGCGGTTGCCAACAACCCACGCTCGGCGGTTAAACGTAACCCCGGAGCAGACTCCCGGGTCTGGCTTATACTCACTCTACATGTTACCGGAACTGGGAGCCGTCAGTTCTCGTAGAGCGGTTGCCAACAACCCACGCTCGGCGGTTAAACGTAACCCCGGAGCAGACTCCCGAACTGGAGACTTTTCCAGCTGATATACTCTTTTCCAGATATAAACATTCATGTGAACAGCAGAGCAAGGCTAAAAAACACATTCCATTCTGGTTACATACAGATAAGAAGATTCACACGGGGAGGTGTGTAATAAGATTCACACGGGACTAAGCAACACCTCCATTCCGGTTAGATTCACACATGTATTGGGACATAATTTTTAACCGTTTCACCACACCCCTCTGCCCATCAGTCTGTCCTTTTGATAGCACTGCACTGCATTTATTTCAAGGCAAGAGGTTTGACAAGGAAAGCAGATGAGCTTAAGATATGATTTTGAATATGGGACTGGGATATAGTGGGTATTACAGAAACATGGTTTAGGTTGGACAGGACAGGCAGCTTAATATTCCAGGGAATAGATGTATGAGGAAGGATAGAAAGGGGGATAAGAGAGAAGGTGGAATGGTGTTTTTGATTAGGGATAACATTATTGTTGTGCTTAGGGAGGATATTCGTGTGAGTTCACCCGGTGAACTTACTTGGGTGGAACTGGGAAATAAGAACAGGATGATCACCTTATTGAGGTTGTCTGTCTGGGTTTCGTCCGGGTGCTCTGGTTTCCGCCCACAGTCCAAAGATGTGCAGGTTGGGTGGATAACCCAGGCTGAATTGCCCATATTGTTCAGGGATGTGCAGGTTGGGTGATTAGATTAGATTAGATTAGATTAGATTAGATTACTTTACAGTGTGGAAACAGGCCCTTCGGCCCAACAAGTCCACACCGACCCGCCGAAGCGCAAACCACCCATACCAATACATTTACCCCTTACCTAACACTACGGACAATTTAGCATGGCCAATTCACCTGACCTGCACATCTTTTGGAACTGTGGGAGGAAACCGGAGCACCCGGAGGAAACCCACGCAGACACGGGGAGAATGTGCAAACTCCACACAGTCAGTCGCCTGAGGCGGGAACTGAACCCGGGTCTCTGGCGCTGTGAGGCAGCAGTGCTAACCACTGTGCCACCGTGCCGCCCACCATGCCGCCCACATGGGCAATCCACATGGTGGATTGACCATGTAAAATTGCCTACAGTGTTCAGGGATGGGCAGGCTAGATGGATCAGCCATGTGAAATGCAGCGTTACAGGGGTAAGGTAGGAGGATCTAAGGGTCAGTGTGGATGTGATGGGCTGAATGGCCTGCTACCATACTTGGGATTCTCTGACGATAATTCTACTAGTTTTAAAATAGTTGCAGAAAATAATAGACCAGATCTAAAAGTTGGTGTTCAAAATTGGACAAAGGTGAATTTTGACGGTACAAGGCAAGAACTTTCAATATTTCTTTGCAACCTCCAGGTAAAGGGACATCTGGAAAGTGGGAACATAAGAACAGAAGGAATAGGAGCAGGAGTAGGCCATCTGGCTCCTCAAGCCTGCACTGCCATTCAATAAGGTCAGGGCTAATCTTTTCATGGCCTCAGCTCCACTTCCCTGCTCTCTCACCATAACCCTTAATTCCTTTCCTGTTCACAAATCTACCTTTTGTCTTAAAGACATTCAAGTTGATAATGTCAACTGCTGCACTCAGCAGGGAATTCCACAGATTCATAAACCTTTAGCTGAAGAAGTTCCTCCTCAACTCTGTCCTCAATCAGATACCCCCTTATTTTGATGCTATTCTCGCTAGGCTGACCCCCCCCCCCGCCACCCCCAATGGAAATTACCTCCCTGCTTCTTTCTTATCTATTTCCTTCTTAATTTTATTTTTTCAAATCCAACCTCCCATTTTCTACATTCCAATGTATAGTCTCAGTCTATTCAGTCTCTCCACATACACCAACCCTCTGAACTCCCGACTCAAACTAGTGACTCTCCTCCGCACCCCCTCCAGTGTCAGTACATCATTGCTGAAGTAAGGAGATCAAACCTGTACACAGTGCTCCAGGTATGGCTTCACCAGCACCCTGTACAGCTGCAGCATAAACATCCCTTGAGCAAGGAAGGACAATAGACCCTTCACCATCTCTTTTAGTTCCTGGAATGCATTCCATCACGGCCAGGAGAGCAATGTACTTTTGGGCTGTTATCTTTCCCAACATTACATCTTTATTGAGAATGACTGTTTCCATGTCCTCATCTGCCATTGCCTCCATAGGCCTGTGAAAATGAGACAACAAGAGAACATAGACAGTATGTTCCTGTTAAGGCCAAGTCTGGTAGGTTCAGAGAATGCTGTGTGTCTAGAGAAATTGAGGAGAAAGTGAGGTCTGCAGATGCTGGAGATCAGAGCTGAAAATGTGTTGCTGGAAAAGCGCAGCAGGTCAGGCAGCATCCAGGGAACAGGTGAATCGTCGTTTCGGGCATAAGCCCTTCTTCAGGAATCCTGAAACGTCGATTCTACTGTTCCCTGGATGCTGCCTGACCTCCTGCGCTTTTCCAGCAACACATTTTCAGCTAGAGAAATTGAGGGTCTGGTCAAAAAGATGAAGGAGGGATATGGCAGGTACAGATAGCTAGGTTTGAGTGAATCCCTCGGAGTATAGGGGCAGTAGGAGTACACTTGAGGGAAAACAGGAGGGCAAAAAGGATACATGAGATAGCTGTGGGGGGAAAGAGGCTTAAGGACAATCCAAAGAGAGTCTACAAAACACTCAGGACAAAAGATTAACCAGGCAGAGAATAGGGACTCTCAAAGATCAACAAGGCTGTCTGTGGAACCACAGAAGGTGGGAGAGATACTATCTGAGGATTTCATGTCAGCTTTTACTGAAGAGGATATGGAAGCTAGAGACTTTGGATAAATAAATAGTGATAACTTGACAACTGTCCATATTACAGAGGAGGTTGTACGGGGTGTCTTATACATAAAGCTGAGTAAATCTGTGGGACCTGATCAGGTGTATCCCAAATCTTTGTGGGAAGTTAGGGAAGTGATTGCCGGGCCCCTCGCTGAGATATTTATATCACTGATAGCCACAGGCGAGGTGCGGCAAGACAGGCGCCATTATTTGAGAAAGGTGATGAGGAAAGGCCAGGGAACAATACACTGATGAGCCTGAGGTTAGTGGCAGACAAGGTGTTGGAAGGAATTCCGAAGGACAGGTTTATATGTAATTGGAAAGGCAAGAAGTGATTAGGGATAGTCAGCATGGCTTTGTACATAAATCACTAACTTGGACTTCAGAAATACATTCAAAAAGGTTCCACATAACAGGCTGGTTAACGAGTGAGACATCATGGGATGCAGAGAGAACCAGCTATTTGGATACAAATTGGCTGGAAGGTTGGAGACTGGAGGCCTGTGATGAGCAATATGGTGTAAGGATCGGTGCTGGGTCCACTGCTTTTCATCATTTATATCAATGATTTCTATGTGAATATATGAGGTATAGTTAGTAGGTTTACAGTAGACATCAAAATTGGATGTGCACTGGACAGTGAAGAAGGTTAACTCAGAGTACAATGGGACTTCAATCAAATGGGCTGAGGATTATCAGATCGAGTTTATTTCAGATAAATGTGAGGTGCTCCATTTTGGAAAAGCAAATGAGAGCAGGAATTATACACTTAATGGGAAGGTCCTGGGGATTGTTGCTGAACAAAGAGACCTTGGAGTGCAGGTTCATAGATCTTTGAAAGTGGAATCATAGGCAGGGTAGTGAAGAAGGTGTTTGGTGTACTTGCCTTTACTGGTCAGTGCATTGAGTAGTTGAGTTGGGATGCCACTTTGCGGCTGCACAGCACATTGATTCAGCCACTTCTGGAATTCTGCTTTCAGTCCTGGTCTCCCCGCTATCAGAATGATATTGTGAAACTTGAAAGGGTTCAGAAAAGTTCTGCAAAGATGTTGCCAGGTTTGAGGGTTTGAGCTATATCAGTAGAGGGTGAATAGGCTGGGCTGTTTTCCCTGGAGCATCGGATACAAATGTGAGGGGTATGGATAGGGTGAAATCTCAGGGTCTTATTCCCAGGATATGTGAGTCCAAAGCTTGGGGGCACAGGCTTCAGGTGTGAGGGAAAAGTTTTAAAAGGGATCTAAGGAGCAATGTTTTCCAGCTGAAGATGGTACTTTTATGGAATGAGCTGCCAGAGGAAGTGTGGAGGCTGGTACAATTACCCAATTATGCCTTTGAGATGTTGTATTTGATTAGCAAAAGTTTAGAAGGATATAGGCCAAGTGCTGGCATATGGGATGAGATTAATGTAGGATGTCTGGTCGGCATGGACAAGTTGGATCGAAGGGTCTGTTTCTCTGCTGCACATCCTTATGGCACTACTAAAATGTAGATGGCTTTCTCTTTTATGGAGAGTTAGCAGAAGATCAGATAATTCTCCTTGGAGCTGAGAAGGTTAGGCAGTGATTTCGACCAGGAGCAGATTTTTTTCCAGGATATTTTATTTACAGAGAGACAGGGAGAAATTATTAACGTCACAATTTTTAGTAACTACCTTCAGGTAACTGGCAAATAATGCAGGTTAAAAATGTGAAGATTATTTTACTCAGTAAGTTCTGAGCATCTGGAACAGTTTGACTGACAGCTGGATGCAGATTCAGTAGTTATTGTCAAAACAAATTTGGAATTTAACTTTTTTAAGGAAGGATTTGTCGGGCTACAGACAAATGGGAGGTGAGTTGGGATAGACTGGCACCATCTCCAGAGGGGGAGAGTACAGCTCCATTGGGCTGAACAGCCCCAAACCCCTGTGCTCGGTGTTACTGCCCCATTCACTCTGAATGATGAAGCTCATCCCAGGGCAGAGTCATAGAGACATACAGCATGGAATTAGAACCTTTGGTCAAACTGTTCCATGCCGACCAGATATCCCAACCTAATCTAGTCCCATTTGCCAACACTTGGCACATATCCCTCTGCACCCTTCCTATTCACATACCCATCCAAATGCCAAATGGTGTAATTGTACCAACCTCCACCACTTCCCTGAACAGAAGATTCCATACTCACACCAATCTCAGTGTGAAAAAAGTTGCCTCTAGAGTCCCTCTTAAATCTTTCCCCTCTCAACTTAAACCTAGACCCTCTCGTTGTAGACTTCCCCACCCCAGGGAAAAGACCTTGTCTATTTTTCCCATCCATACTCCTCAGGATTTTATAAAGCTCTATGAGGTCACCCCTCGGCATCCGATGCTCTTGGGAAGAACCCACTCATGTCACAATGAGGCCCGGGTGATTGACAGCAGCTTCAGACCAATAGGAGAATTGGCGTGATCCTCCAGCCAATGGGAGTGAATTGGGGGTGGGGGGGGGGGGGGGGTCCAGCAGGCCAACATGTGGCCATAAGCTGTGCAGTCGCAGTGTCACGGTGAAGGAGGACCGAGTGAGTGTGAAGGGAGTGGGAGAAACTGCAAAGTCTGGGGAAGAAATTGAGCTATTGTGTACTGGGAGGGTTTATAAACGCACGGTTTTAGGCTGCTAGACCTGAATTAGAAATTCCTGGTAAATTAGAACCAAAAGAACTGCGGATGCTGTAAATCTCACACAATAACCAAAAGATACTGGAAAAGCTCAGCAGGTCTGACAGCATCTGTAAAGAGAAATCAAAGTTACCGTTTTGGATCCGCTGACCCTTCCTCAGAACTGATGTTACTGAAAAGAAATGTCTGTTCATATGCAGAAGGTAGGGGTTAAGGAGTAAATGATAGGTGGTGATAGAGTTCAAAGAGATGGGAGCAGTTGGACAAAGGAGTGCATAACGATGTGGCTGGAGAAGGATGAATAGCTGTTTATGGGGACTGTTAGTGGCTAACCATAGGTAACATGTAATGGTAGGTTGTAATAACAAGCCTGGTGTGTGGGTTAAGAGGCTAGGGCGCTAGGACATTGGAGAGTTCAGGACCTAAAATTATTGAATTTGATACTGGGGCTAGAGGGGTGCAGGGTCCCCAAGTAGAAGATGAGTTGGTGTTCTTCCAGCTTGCGTTAACGTGTGGCGCTGGAAAAGCACAGCAGGTCAGGCAGCATCTCAGGAGCAAGAGAATCGACGTTTTGGGCATATTCCTTTCATCAGAAATGCCGGGATTGGGGAGGCGGAGTAAGAGGGCTGAGAGATAAATAAGAGGGATATGTGTGGTTGTGGGAAGGGAGCTAGAAAGGCAATAGGTAGATGTAGGTGAAAGGTAATGGAGAGAGGGTGGAGTGGATAATTGAAAAGGAAGATGGACAGGTGGGACAGTTCAAGAGGGTGGTGTTGAGTTGGATGGTTGGTTCTGAGATAAGGCAGGGGAGGGGAGATGAGGAAACCTTGATTCTGTGGTTAAAGGGTCCCAATGTGGAAGATGAGGCTTTCATCCTCCAGGCGTCGGGTGGCTGGGATTTGGTGGTGGAGGTGGCCCAGGACTTGCATGTCGTTGGCGGAGTGGGTGGGGAAGTTGAAGTGGTCGGCCACAGAATGGTGTGGTTGGTTGGTGCGTGTGTCCCAGAAATGTTCCTGAAACATTCCGCAAGTTGGTGTCCTGACTCCCCAGTGGAGAGGAGACCACACCGAAAGCAAAGACCATAATAGGTGAGGTGTTTGGATGGCAGGAAAATCTCTGCTGGATGTGGGAGGGTCCTTTTGGAGGTCAGGGGGAGTTGTGGTCACAGGTTTTACACCTCTTGCATTGGCAAGTGAAGGTGCTGGAAGTGGAGGGTGAGTTGGTGGGTAGCATGGATCTGACTAGGAATTCACTTGGAATGATCTCTGCGGAATGCTGAAAGGAATGGAGAGGGAAATATATCTCTGATGGGATCTGATCGTAGGTGATGGAATTGGCGGAGGATGATGCGTTGTACGTGGGTGGAAGGTGAGGACTGGGGGGTTCTATCCTTGTTGCAGTTGGAGAGGTGTTGCTCTATGATAGAGGTGTGGGAAGTGGTGGCGAAACACTGGAGAGTATTTCCACATAGGAGGGGACATTGCAGTCCTTGAAATACGGGGCGTTTTGGTATGTTCTCGAGTGTTCTGCCAGTTTGCACCAAGCTTCACTGGAACACTGCAGTAAGCATGAGACAGAGATGTTGGCCAGGGAACGGACTCATGTGTTAAAGTGACAGGCAACTGGAAGCTCAGGGTCTGTTTTGCAGCAGAACGTAGATCATCAGCTGCCATTTCCAGTACCTCCACTGCTGTGCTGCCAGACACAGGTTCCTGTCCCCTCCATTAACAGCTATGCACCCTCCCAGCCAGATTGTTATTCACTCCTTTGTCTTTCCAAATGTTACTGTCTCTTTTGGACTCTGTCCCAACCTATTATTTACTCTTTAACCCCTATCTCCTGCAGTCCAAAGATATGCTGGTTCGGTGAATTGGCCCAGGTAAATTTCCCGCAGTGTTCACGGATGTATAGGTTAGGTGCATTAGTCAGGGGAAATGGAAAATAATAGGGACGGGGAATGGGTTTGGTTGAGAAACTCTTCAGAGGGTGGGTATGGACTTGTTGGGCCGAATGGCCTGTTTCCACATTATAGGGATTCTAATTTTCACAGCTGCCGACGGTTCTGAAGAAGGGTCACTGGACCTCGAATGGCCCTGGGTGTATGCAGGAGGAGGAAACGGGAAAGGGGAGTTGGATCCAGTTTAGATTGGGAGGTACAAAGTTAAAAATTACACAACACCAGGTTATAGTCCAACAGGTTTAATCGGAAGCACACTAGCTTTCGGAGCGACGCTCCTTCAGGTGATAGTGGAGGGCTCAATCGTAACACAGAATTTATAGCAAAAATTTACAGTGTGTTGTAATTGAAATTATACATTGAAAAATTGATTGTCTGTTAACCGGCATCTCTAAATCATATACTGGGAGGGTTTAATTACACTCTATACAGGTAGTTAGGCCTGAATTAGAAACTCTTGGTACCACGTTTACAGCCAATGGGAAAATGGCTGTGGCCCTCAGTCAGTGATAGGTCCTGGGTTATGGCCGCCATCTTTATTTGGGGCAAGGTACAGCGAGGCACATGGACATGTCCTCTTCCTGGGTGGGGAAGGGGTTATTTGAAGAGGAGCATTTACACGCCAAACACATACCAAGAGAAATGCTTGCCTTCACTATTCATCTTGCATTGACTGTGAGCTTTGTTTTATGAATTCATTTTATAGGATATTAATTGAGAATAATTGAGACAGGGATCTTAAAAGCAATTTTCTATCGTCAGCAGGGTCATCAGGATTTGAATACCATTGACATTTAACTGTGGAAAGGAGAAAGGCGTGTCTGTGAGAAAGTATCTATTTTTTTCAAGCAAAAAGCAGAAAGATGTTCAAATTTGTGGCTCGATCACCCTTGAGTTTGTGCTCTGTTCTGGGCCCTGCAGCTGAGGAAGGAGATATTGCCCTGAGGGAGCACAGATTTATCCAAATTACACCTCGTCTCTTTGTAGTAAC
Organism: Chiloscyllium plagiosum; assembly: GCF_037043375.1. Lineage (NCBI taxonomy): Eukaryota > Metazoa > Chordata > Chondrichthyes > Orectolobiformes > Hemiscylliidae > Chiloscyllium > Chiloscyllium plagiosum. Next base: position 84,857,629 of record NW_028270167.1, read on the forward strand.
TGTCAGATTTGGTCCCAGTCTCCCACTTCATGATGTTAATCTTTAAACTCCTTATTTTCAATTCCCTGCAAACTTCTCATTAAAATTCCTTATGGACTCAAATTCCAGCACCATGTCAGGTGGAATTTTGCAGATTCTGACAACCGTTCATTCAAAAACTGCAGAAGTCTATGTTGACTCTGGGGTTACAAAGGGCTGAACTGAAAGATGAGATGTTGTCCCTGAGCGCCCATTGAGATGCATTGGAACAGTACAGGAGGCTGAGGGCAGTGTAGGTATGAGCAGACAATAAAAATGACAGGGCTGCACTGTGAGGGCTGCTTGGCTCAATGAGAGTGTTTTGGAGTTGGGTGTAAACAGAGGGAGGGGAGACAGGGAGAAGATGAAGCTCAGCTTCAGTTTTAGTTCACATGGTCCCAATGGGAACAGACAGTTTGTAAGTGAAACCTGCTGAGTTTTTTTAACAGTTTTTAAAAGTATAAAATGTCAGCTTAAGTAAAAATCAGAGCTTTAGATTATCGTGGAAATGTTTGAAGTAAAGAAAGGTTGCTAGCTCATTTAAATTCTCTTAAGGAGAGTAACTAGCTGAAACTAGGGAGACGTGTGACAGGAGCCCTCAGACCTGTGGTGTGCTCCTCTTATACAATGTGGGAAATAAAGGACACTTCCAGTCTCCCTGACGGCTGTGTGTGCAAGAAGTGTGTCCATCTGCAGCTACTGGGAAACTGCTTTTCAGACCTGGAGCTGAGAGTGGACTCACTGTTGAGAATGTTATGGACAGCACGCTTAGTGAGTTAGGCACACTGCAGGTGAGGGTTACACAAGCAGAAAGGGAATGGGTGACCATCAGATCAAGTAAAAGGCTCAGGAAGGAAGTGCAGGGCTCCCCAGTGATCATTCCCCTTCTCAAACAGATATTGTGCACCGCCTGGGATTCTATAAGGGGGGGGAAGACAGGTGGGGTGGACTCTCAGGGGAAATCAACAACAGCCAGGTTCATGACACCACAGATAGCTCCGCTGCACAGAACTGGAGGAGGGAGAATGGCAGAGCTATAGTGACAGGGGATCCACGAGTCAGGGTCAGAGACAGGAGCATCTGTGCCCACAGACATGAATCCAGTACAGTGGAATTGAACTCAGGTCCATTTATGGATAAGTGCACAGATCAAGAAAGGTCAGTGTCCCAAATGCAAACTTCAGCACCGGATCACCCTGAAGCTCTACTTTCTAGGGGCTGTGCACTTGTTCTGAGCCCTTCAGAGGGATTGAAGGGGATGGGGAGAAAACAGGAACAGGGTTGTGTTGTAGATCTACAAAATAACGGTCACCCTCCCCTCTCGGTCTCCCCCCTCTGTCTCCCATCCCCCATCGTGCCTCCTCCCCCACCGCAGGGAAAAGACCTTGTGTATTTACCCTATCTATGCCCCTACTGATTTTAAAAACCTCTATAAGGTCACACATCAGCCTCTGACTCTCCAGGGAAAACAGTGTATTCATCCGCTCCCTGTAGCTCAAATCCTCCAACCCTGGCAATATGCTTGTAATTCTTTTCTGACCCCTTTCAAGTTTAACAATATTGTTTTGATAGGAAGAAGACCAGAATTGCACGCAATATTCCAAGCGTGGCCTAACCAATGTCCTGTACAGCCACAATATAACTTCCCAACTCCTATAATCAGTACTCTGACCAATAAAGGAAAGCATACTAAACACCTTCTTCACTATCCTATCTACCTGCCATTCTGCTTTCAAGGAGCTGTGAATCTGCACTCCAAGGTCTCTTTGTTCAGCAACACTACTGAGGACCTTACCATTAAGTGTATACATCCTGCTAATATTTGCTTTTCCAAAATGTAGCACCTCACATTTATCTAAATTAAACTCCATCTGCCAGTCCTCAGCACATTCAACCATCTGATCAAGATCCCGTTGTAATCTGAGATAATCCTCTTCACTGTCCACTACACCTCCAATTTTGATGTCATTTTACTAACAATATTTTCTATGTTCACATCCAAATCACTCATATAAATTATAAAAAGTAGTGAATCCACCAATCCTTTGTGACACCCCACTGGTCACAGGAAAGCAACCTTCCACCACCACCCTCTGTCTTCTGCCTTTGAACCAGTTTTGTATCCAAATGGCTAGTTCTCTCTGCATTCCATGAAATCTAACCTTGCTAATCAGTCTCCCATGGGGAACCTTGTTGAACGCCTTACTGAAGTCCATGTAGATCATTTCCACCGCCTTTCCCTCATCAATCCTCTTTGTTGTTACTTCAAAAAAATTGACTCAAGTTCATGAGAAGTGATTTCTCAAACACAAAGCTGTTATTAATATCCAGGGCTTAACTCTGTACAGTGGGGTCTGTGTCACCCAGTTATGGGTGTTTATATTCTGGATAAAGTTCACGTACACCAGCTTTGTGTTAGTGACTGTGTATTGAATCTTATTGATATCACCAACACAGGTGAGTTCCTTTTGAAATGCAGTCCCTTTATTCCTAATCCCCCTGCCATCTTCTCTGTCTCCTCCATCCCCACCATAGACAGTAAGTGGGCGGAGCTCATGGAGTTTCCAAGTGAGTGAGATTGAGAAAATCTTCCCTTCTTTCCACTAGCCCACCAAGAAATGGTGGTAGTGTCCTTACCTCTGGACCAGGAGGATCGGTTTTAGAGTTGAGTAACAGCATCTTTGAAGAGGCTGAATGGAAAACATGCCAAAGCCTCCAGGTCATACTACCTCCCAGCCTCCAAACAGAACCTTCCTGTAGTCTCTCTCTTGTCAGACTCTCCCATTGCTCAGTTTGTCCAGGATCCCCTCCTGCTGCTGCATAGCTCCTGTCCCTCACTGACCTATCCATCCCCCAGTATCCTCCACATCCATTCATTGTTTACAATCCCATTACCCCAGTCCTCCAGCCCCGCCCCCTCCATTCTATTGATCAGCAGTTGCTATCAATCACCCAGGCTCCTATGTGATGTGGGGCATGTGCTGTAGGAGGGGAGACCAGTGCACGTGCACAGTGCTGGCCAATTGTTGGTATATGTGCAGTATGGTCAGTGCCAGGGAGGGAGGCCTTGGGTGTGTGGGATTAATCTGTCATTGGCAGCTTCCTCCCTCTGAAAGCAGGTCCCCGGGGAATGGCCCCTCCACTGGTATCCTGACAAGTGGTCAAAGTATCAATGGGGAAACATTTTGCAGAAAGTCATCAGAACTCTTGTGAAGATTCAGGAATGTTATACAGGCGGACAGAGGTCGGCCTGTAATTAGAGTTCTAATTTGGTTCATTTTCGTTCAACCAGATATGATTTGGCAAGTGTGTGCAGGATGGTTCTCATCAGAGGTCGGAGTGGGGAAAATAAATAAGAGGTTCCAGATTGGGGGGGAGAAAAACAATGTGGGTCTGACGCGGAAAGACAACCTGGGAGGTGGGGGGAGGATTCATCAACACCCCGGAGGCTCTGAGTCAGACTCATTGATTTGATTAGACTAGATTTCCTACGGTGTGGAAACCGGCCCTTTGGCCCAACCTGTCTATACCGACCCTCCGAAGAGCAACCTACCTAGACCCATTTCCCTCTGACTAAAGCACCTAACACTATGGGTAATTTAGCATGGCCAAGTCACCTGACCTGCACTGTCAGTCTTTGGATTGTGGGAGGAAACCGGAGTACCCAGAGGAAACACCAGGCAGACAATGAAAGAATGTGCAAACTCCACATTCATGTGGAAGGGAAGGTGTGTATTTTGTCCGTTGGCGAATATTTCAAATTTCAGTGTGACTGGAAAAAGTACTGAGACACAACCAAGTCCATGTTAGCGTGGTGACTGTGGAGAGAGATCTCATTTGTTTTTAATAATCTGAAAAAACATGGCTCATTTCCCAGGAACAATTACGCTACAGATTTGTTTTGTATGAGGACAAGTTTTAATTGACCATGCAACCAGAAAGAGACAAGGATATCTGCACCATGGAATAAACTATGAAAACGGGATTGTTGTAAATGAGTTAATTATCGATCATGGCTTGTAATCCATTGGCGTTGTCATGTCTGTTCATGTAATATGTAATACCAAATAGGCTTCTTTTTGCATAAAATTCCTCGATAGTACCACCGCCTGTCGCTGCGTGAGATCCGGTTCAATTCGCTCCCAGGATGAATGCTTGCATATTGGGAGGGCTCAGTGGATAGAACTGCACCTTTCCACTCCAGAAACCCGCATTCGATTCCAGACTTGTTTGACGGACTGTGTGGAATTTGCACACTCCTTTCTCTCTCTCCCTTGTGAGTTTCCTCAGGCTGCTCCGATTCCTTCCCACAGTGCAAAGATGTGCAATTCAAGTCAATGACAAACAAACTCTGAATGGACTTTAAGTGTTGTAAATCAGAGTCAAAAGTCAGAATTGCAGCTCGGGGAGAACAGAATGACCATTTCAGGTCAACAGACCCTTCCTCGGAACTGTTTTTAATTCGCAATGCTAACTCTGATTTCTCTCCACTGATGCTGCCTGACTCGCTGAGCTTTTGGAGCAGTTTCTATTTTCGTAGGTGGATCATAAATGCGAATTTAGAAAGATAGAGTGGGGCAGTGTGAATCTCTTCCATGGCACAGTACAGACTCAACTGGCCGAATGATTTGTGTATGCACTGTGTCTAATTCAATTAACTCTGTATCTATAAGTCTTTGTCCTTTTTTTTAGTCTTTGTTATTCACATCTATCCTGTCATGTGAATTGCAGAACAGGACAATCGACATTTCGGGCATAAACCACCACCAAACCGTTACCACCTGACTTCTGGAAGATGAACGTCTCATATTCTGCCTTGGGACCCTGCAACCACATGGGAAAATATGTGGATTTCAACGGCTTCCTCATTTCCCCTCGCCCCACATTATTACAGTCTGAAGAATCCAACTCAGCACCACCCTCCGGACCCATACATCCCTCTCCGTCTGACATATCACCTCCTCATCACCTCCTCCCCTGGCTCGATCCACCATTTGCTTTCCCAGCTACCTTGCACCCAACTCCAAACCCCTCCCGTTTATTTCCCAGCCCCCACCAACAAGACTCATTCCTGATGAAAGACTTATGCCAGAAACGTCGATTCTCCCGGTCCTCGGATGCTGCCTGACCTGCTATACTTTTCCAGCACGACACTACGCCATGGCGAAGAAAGACGAGCTCTGCTCAGGCTCTTTATCTGGGAACGGAGAAGGCTGAGTGAGGAAGTGATTAAGGTGCACATTAAGGGGATCGGTATATGTAATAGGAACAAACTTCTTATGGGAAGAGTTAACAACCAGGGATCTCCGTTAAACGCAAGAGAGAGGGTGCTCAGACGAGATTAAGGAAGAGCGTTTTCACTCTTAGAGTGCTGTTATTTGGAATTCACTGTGTGAACCGTGTGGTAAAGGTATGAGTCAGCAAAACATTTCAGGAGTATTTAGCCGAATACTTGAGAAGCTAGAGCACACATGGATAAGGAACAGGTACTGGAAAGTGGGGTGAAGTTAAACAGATGTCTGATGAAAGAACCGAACACTCTACAGAAAATACAGAGCATGAAAGCATGGGAAGGGCGATCTGTTACAAGGGGTCTGCGGAATGTTACACTCGTCAAAAGGTTACTGGGGCAGGATGGAGCCAGTGTGGCAGGATGGGATAAAAATAGTGGAATGCTCCTAAACCAATTAGCAGAGTCAGACTGGGCTGAAAGGTTACTATGGCAGGCTGAGATAAAAACAATTAGTAAAGTCAGTCTCGCCTACTCAATATCATCATGGCAGTTTGGGACAAGTCGTGACAATACATACTAAGGGCATGAATTTAAATAATTAATTGATAGTTCAGTCAGCCTGCTTGAAAGACGGAAAGATATGACATTAAATATCTAATCAGTAGTTAGTAGAGTCAGCTTGGAACAGGGAAACATTGTGATAGATGGGCTAGCTATGTATCTAATCATGACAGGTTAGTCTGGGATGGAAGTTCATTGTAGGACAGGTGGCAGTAGAATACCTAATAGTGACAGTCGAATAATATTAAGTAGAATTATGAAAAACCATAGTGGCAGAAGTAGAACGATAATGGGAACTAACACCATTGGTTTATTGTACAGCTGGACTGAGGTAATTCTGACTAATACAGTTGGGCATTCTGATAAGCTAAAAGACATGATTAAAAAAAGGAAAGGAGTGATGGAGTTTAATTCAGATACATGCGAGGTGCTGCACTTTGGGAAAGCAAATCTTAGCAGGACTTATACACTTAATGGTAAGGTCTGAGGGAGTGTTGCTGAACAAAGAGACCTTGGAGTGCAGGTTCATAGCTCCTTGAAAGTGGAGCCGCTGGTAGATAAGATAGTGAAGAAGGCATTTGGTATGCTTTCCTTTTTTGTTCAGAGTGTTGAGTGCAGGAGTTGGGAGGTCATGTTGCGGCTGTACAGGACATTGGTTAGACGACTGTTGGAATATAGCGTGCAATTCTGGTCTCCTTCCTATCGGAAAGATGTTGTGAAACTTGGAAGGGTTCAGAAAGATTTACACGAATGTTTCCCAGGGTTGGACTTTGAGGTATCGGAAGAGGCTGAACAGTTTGTGGCTGTTTTCCCTTGAGCGTCGAAGGCTGAGGGATGGCCTTATAGCGGTTGACAAAATTATGAGGAGCATGGACATTATAAATAGACGAAGTATTTTCCCTGGGTCGGGGAGTTCAGAACTAGAGGGCATAGTTTTAGTTTTAGAGGGGAATGATGAAAAAGGAACCTAAGGGACAACTTTTTCACACAGAGGATGGTACTTGAATGGAATGAGTTGCCAGATGATGTGGTGGAGGCTGGTACAATTGTAACATTTAAGCGGCTTGTGAATAGGAAGGGTTTGGAGGAATATGGGCCAGTTGCTGGCAGGTGGGACTAGATTGGGTTGGGATATCTGGTCGGCATGGACAAGTTGGACAGCAGCTTCTGTTTCCATGCTACATATCTCTATGACTCTATGCCATGGACCCTGATGTTCGAGGGGATTCAAGCATTTGTTTTCTGAATGTCACGGTTTTTGCTTGCAAATAAAAGATTTACTCCTTGAAAAACTCTCTGCATCTCCTGGTGATTGTTGACATTTTTTCCACGACCACCGCAACTTTGGGTGCAGTTAAATTGTGGTGACAGCAGCTCTGTGGCGCAATGAAAAGCCTGTTAGATTGCTACAAATTTGGTAACTTTGCTATTCAAAGTTTGTGGGTTTTAATCTCACCAGAATTGGAGTTTAGTTCAGTTTTCAGCTGAATCATTGATTGTTGTGCTGATTTATCGCCAATTCCTGTCATCTGGAGTTCTCGTCCCTGCTACTGACCATAGGAAATTCCTTACCTTCTTGGTTGTGAGTTTTTACGGAGTCATGATCAGACCAGAATCAGATGCTCACCCGCAAAACCTGCAAATTTCGTTCAGAAACCCATGTCTGTAAACACATTTCCCTCTCAAAGTTGCACAGAAATTGTCGATTGCTTAAATGTCTTTATCCCGTTGTGTAACAGGTTGTTGTGGATGAGCTTGGGAAAGACATTGACGTGTTTGGTCAGCCATGATGATATCAAACGGCGGGTAGTACAGGTAATTGGAATAGCCTCCTCCTGTTCCTCTCTTTCTGTGCTGTTTCTTACAGAATGTTTTCAAAATTAACACAATGAGAGCAATGTGAATCGACACTACGGAATATCAAAGTGCTCCCCTTTACCCCACCGCTTTCGCAGCCAGAACAGACAGCTCCTATTGCGGCTTTAGATCAGACAGTGAAGGATTCTCTGAGGCGCTCTGTCAGACTGCAGGCTCCTTCACACAGGTTTCCAACTGGGCACATGGAACAAGCAAACGTGTGGATGTTGGGATTCAGGGACAGATTTCCACTCTGCTGGGCTGCAGTTCTGGTCACATGAATTTCTGACATGCTGAGTCTTTCTGTGCATTCTACCACTTTACGATTTAAACTGTACTTGATTTTTTTTATTATTGCATAACATTCTAACATCTTCAATATTCATGCAAACTGTGCAACGAGTTCTTGGATGTATGAATGGTGAAGATTATTCATGAATGCAATATATTTCATGTTACCTGTATGAACTTTCAGAAGGAAGTTGGTGACGTTTCATTGATTCTAATTCTCTGCCGATTGAAGCTGATCGAATGAAAAGCCCTGTGACAGCGTCAATGTAACATTGTCTGTAAACAATGCAGGAACCAACGGAAACCCATTTTTCGATGTAGTCTATTTTTCACATTTTTTTTTGTCCCTATTGTGTCCTTTTCGTGAATCTGGTACTTCAATAATCACAGGCTCATATCAGTTTCACCTTGTCTGCCTTAGGTTTAATTTCAGAACAAGACGGTTCCTGGAAATGAAGTAGGGCAGGACATCACCACCAAAGATCCCACACTGTTGTGGTTCAGTGGTTAGTATTGCTGCCTCAACAGGGTCCAAAGTTCGTTTTTAGCCTCGGTGGACTGTCTGTGTCGAGTTTGCACTTTCTCTCCGTGTCTGCGTGGGTTTTCTCCGGGTGTTCCAGTTTCCTCTCACAGTCCAAAGATTGTGCAGGTCAGGTGAGTTGGTCATTCTAAATTGCCCATATTGCATTTGTCAGAGGGGAAATGGTTCTGGTTGTGTTACTCTTCGGAGGGTTCGTGTGAACGTTTGGGTCCGAAGGGTCTGCTTCCATATTGTAGGGAATCTAATAATCACAGCAAAAGTAGAGCAGTTGAGTTAAAATTCCCAAGGTACGTGTAGGTCACGTGACAGGTTCGCTGTCTGCGGCTCTCGTCGCACAGTTGGTCAGCGCTGAATACTTAAATGTGCATAACATGCCAAGGCTGTAAGTTCAATGCTTATCTAAAGATGTTGTTCCTGACATTGACCAGGGATTACTGAAGCATCAGACTGAAGCGCAGTTGAAAACAATGTTGAGTAAAGTAGCATTTATTTGAAAAAAACCAGTTTCTGACGTAGGGAAATGTTTTGCCTTTGTTAAAGATGCCAATTATTAACAGAAAATCTGAAAATATTCCCCAGGTGAATATCCATCTGTGGATAGAGAAACAGAGGTGAGGTTTTAGCTTGATGACCTTCCTCAAATCGCTGACCCAGCGCTGGATTACATCCTGGGAAAGTCTGTATAAATCGTTTCATATCATTCAATTTCCTGCCACCTGCACAGCTCATTCAAACAATCGAAAGTATTAGATTTATCTCTTTGTGGAGTTTGACTGTTGTCAGTAAACCTGGTAAAGGATCTGGGCAAGTAGTTTTGCTGTTGGGAGGAACAAATTGTCAAACTGGAATAAGGTTGAGTCTTGACGGAGAATTTTTCAAGCGGAGATCAAAGAGTATTAAATTGACTCACTCCCCTTTCGCTTGATTATGACCAAATGTGCAAAACAACAGATAGCAATGAGAATGATGTTTTACATCGACAGGCCAAATCTTGCTCACTAGAGGCACCAAAGTATTACAGATCAGGTGAGCGGGGGAGATGATGATCCTTGTGGAAACCTGAGACAGTGAGAAAATTAATCCCACGTTGTTGGTCTCACTTTTCTCATAAACCAGTTAGTCAGCGGACTGAGCTAACAGACTTCCATTCAATGCAGAGCTAAACCAAACAGTTCAGTGCATTTACAGTATATAATATTTCATGTTGAATGAGTTGCTGCACCTTCCAACTCCACTAGCTCTTCTTATTTTAAACATTTTCAGTTGCAGGTGTTATGCAATTTCTTCCCTATGAATATTAACCAATTCGATAGTGTTTTAATTTTTCATCCCCATCCAGGCAGCCCAGAATCACTGTCGCTGTTTAATTCTTCCCGTGTCTGCGTGGGTTTGCTCCGGGTGCTTCGGTTTCCTCCCACAGTCCAAGAATGTGCTGACTAGGTAAATTGGCTGTGTTAAATAGCCCGTAGTGTTAGGGGCAGGGGTAAATGTAGCAGAAAGGGTCTGGGTGGATTGTGCGTTGGCGGGTCGGTGTGGGCTGAAGGACCTGTTTCCAAACTGTAAGTAATCTAATCTAATCTAATCTAATCTAATTCACTCCTTGTCTGCCTGCACGCGCTTTTCAAATATTCTTGAATCAGCTCCTAAAATGATTCTATTTCTGAAAATTCATCTCCGAATTCAATAACTCTCAGAATAAAAAATGCCTACTTTATCGTGCCCTGATGGGTTTGAAATTCTAACCTCTTGTTTCCACTCACCTAAACGAGGAAATTTCCCTCGTATTTACTCTTAACAACTTCACATCAGCTGGATAACCTCTTTTCGGACACAACTAAGTCTTTCTTGATTTCTCCCGCATTATTCCTTATCTATGCCACCATCCCATTAAACCCCCTCTTTTCGTTTCTAGTGGCTTTATCTCCAAGTAAACCTCATTTATTTCCATCGTTTTTCATGACATGGTATCATGGCCGTGTCATTCCTAACGTTTTTATAGTCCAGTAAACTCTGCCCGTGTCTTTCATCATGTCTTTATATCCCTGTATATTTCAACCTGGGAAAGGATGCTGGGTCTAATTCAATGCATGAAAACTCACCAGTAAGCTGTGCAATCTTATTACCGACACAGGAAAGGTGGAAGCAATTTCAATTACAGCTGAATGGATTGGTTGCAACAGAATCGGGTCAAATCCCAGTCACATACATGGCTGTTGTTCTTATAGTTATTTGTTCTCTACGTGTGCTGAAGCAACACAGTGAGGGATCAATTACTATTGCCAGTCATGCATAAGGGGGCGTATGAAATGCGGAAGTTGTGAGATCAGAGCGGTTTTTATTGACATAGACCATTCACTGTTCAAAGCTCAGTCTTAGGAATTAGACAGAGAGCGATTTTGAACGAAATTTGAACAGGGAAGTTTACCTCATGACGTAACACCAAATTGTGTGGTTACTTTGTTGTTTACCTTATTTGTTTGTTTTGTCTCATTGAGGATTTTCAAGTTATCCCCTCTATACAAAAGTTCCGTGCTTTTGCACCATTATACAAAAGATGCAGTACAATAACACCCAATGCTGTTTCAGTCTACTTGCACAGACATTGACCCTAGGAAACAGCACTGTACACTCTCCTCGAGTCTGGAAAATAATTTGCTACATTCCCACTCTTATGGCTCTTTTCATTACATCGGCTTCTGTTCTTCACGGAATCCGATTCAGCAGATCTTGTCACTGAGTCATTTCTTTGTATGTGTTCAGATCATGTGAGCAGAATATCACAGTCCATAACCAAGAAGCCAGACCATACTGAGGGAACCGTACTCTGCTCTTGATCATTTCATGAACACCAGGAAGAAATATCTATGCTCTTCAAAATTTACTTACCTGTTTTTCAGCAGCAAGATAAACAGTTCCAGGTTTCTGCTTTTGGTGTCACACGGACCATTATTGTAAATGCTGGAACCAGTTGAGACTGTCCGCTCTCCCACATCCATTTTCTCCCCAGGAGGTGTAAAGGTGATGGTCTGAATCGGATTCTTCTGAAAAGAAGAATCTTTTTATCCATTGATTTCTGATTTATGGGCCCACTGGGATCCCGCTGGGCCTCTGTGTTAGCGCTGATCACAGCAGTTTCCCGCAATGTTCAGATTTGTTTTAGTAAGTACCTTCGAGGATGACATCAAAAGATATTCGCTGTTACTGTATGATACTCAACCAATGGAGACAGCTCAGTCCGCTGGGATGGGATAATTTCTGCAGCGTGTCTTGCGGATCAGATACAGTGCAGTTTATCATTCAAATTATGTAGAGTGAGAGGGCTCGAAAAGGCCAAGCGAGTTTTCCCCACAGGAGGTTATTGTAGGTGGAACAATACCAGCGGCACCAACCTAACCCAGGAAAGAACTGGCTCAGAAGTCCATTTGGTAAGTTTACTTTTCAGACTCTGGTCACCATGCTCCACGAGCCCTGCAGCCTGTGGGCAATAAGCACAATGAAGTTGGTGGTGGATCCCAAAATGAGAGCATAATTCCTCATTAATATCTCCAATAAAATGGGGGTGTGGGGGGTGGGGGGGTGGGTGGCAATGTCAGAAGGTAGACAAAAGCAAATGCCAAAGCAGGTAATAATCACCTTGAATAAAATATTTACAACAGTTTTAGCAGTAGCGTTGCAAGTGGGGTAAGCTTCAACACATCAAGGAAAAAAATCAACAATGACCTAAACATATTTATCGTGCTGACACCGTTGCAACTCAATGAAGTCTTTAAACATCTTTTGCAGTTGGCATTAGGTGGTCAGAGGTCGACTCACTCTTGTCAGAGAACATAGAACATAGAACGTACAGCACAGAACAGGCTCTTTCACCCACGAGGTTGTGCCGAGATTTAATCCTAATGTAAAATATAGTAACAACCTACGCACCACTCAACTCACTGCTATCCATGTGTAAGTCTAGCAGTCGCATAAATGTCCCCAATAACTCTGCTTCCACCATTACCACTGGTAACGCATTCCATGCATTCACAGCTCAATGTGTAAAAAAAAACCTACCTCTCACATTTCCTTTATACCTTCCTCCTAATATCTTCAAACTATGAGTTCTCGTACCAGTTAATCTTACCCTGGGGAAAGTTCTCTAGCTATTGACTATATCTATTCCTCTCATTATTTTGTACACCTCTATCAGGTCTTCTCTCTTCCTCCTTCTCTCCAGAGAGATATCCGAGCCTATTCAACCTTTCTTCATAAGGCAAGCCCTCCAGTCCAAGCAGTATCCTAGTGAACCTTCTTTGAACCCTCTCCCAAGCCTCTGTATCTTTCATATAGTAGGGCGACCAGAATTGGACACAATACTTCAAGTATTGCCTCACTAGGGACTTGTAGAGCTGCAGCAAAACCTCACGGCTCTTAAACTCTATCCCCCGTTAATGAAAGCCAAAACGCCACATGCTTCTTTCACAGCCCTATCCACTTGTATGGCATCTTTGAGGGATCGATGTACTTGCACATCCAAATCCCTCTGTTCCTCCACATTGCCAAGAATCCTGTCTTTAAACCTATATTCAGCATTCGAGTTCCACCTTCCAACATGCATCACTTCGAATTTATCCAGGTTGAACTCAATCTACCATTTCTCAGCCCAGTTCTACATTCTGGCTATATCGCGCTGTAGCCTGCAGTAGCCCTTTATACTATCGACGACACCTCCAAACTTTGTGACATCTGCAAATTTACAAACGCTCCCCTCAACCTCCTCATCCAAGTCATTTATAAAAACTACAAAAGCAGAGACCCAAGTACAGAGCCCTGGGAGACCCCACTGAACACTGTCGTCTAGGCAGAATACTTTCCATCTACAGCCACTCTCTGCCTTATGTCAGCCAGCCAATTCTTTGTATATCTGTTTAATGCCTGGAAACAGAGTGTTTATGGAGGGTTGTCTGTTTATGTCTGATTAATGGTCGGTGATAGGGTGGTGGTGCAGGTTTGTGTGTGTTTTTCTGTATATATCTGCTTAATGACAGGAGACAGACTGGCGGTGGTCGAAGGTTGTGCGTGTGTATTTCTGTGCATATCTGCTCAATGGAAGGATAACAGGGCAGTGGTGGAGGGTTGTGTGTGTGTGTGTTTCTGTGTATATCTGTTTCATGGCAGGAGATAGGGTTGTCGTGGAGCAGTGTGCGTGTGATTCTGTGTATATCTATTTATGGGCTGGGGACAGGGTGGCGGTGTGTTATTTCTGTGTATATCTGTTTAGTGGCAGGAGACAGGGTGGTCATGGAGGTTTGTGTGTGTGTGTTCCTGCATATATCTGCTCAATGGCAGGAGGCCCGTGGTTCATGGAATGTTGTGCGTGTGTGTGTATCTGCGTATATCTATTTAATTGCAGGAGTTCGGGTGGTGGTGGAGGATTGTGTATGCATGTGCGTTTTTGTGTATATCTGTCCAACGGCAGGATTCAGGGTGTTCATGGAGTGTTCTGAATGTGGGTGTTTCTGCGTATATCATTTTAATGGTAGGAGACACGTTGGTGGTGGAGGTTTGTGTGTGTGTGTTTCTGTGTATATCTATTAAATGGCAGGAGACGTGGTGGTGGTGGTGGTGGCGGCGGCGGGTTGTGTATATGTCTGATTCTGTGTATATGTGATTAATTGCAGGAAACAGGGTGGAGGTGGAGCGTTCTGTATGTATGTGTGTTTCTGTGTATATCTGTTTTAAGGGCTGGAGAGAGTGTGGTGGTGGAGGGTTGCGCGTATGTGTGTGTGTTTCTGTGTATATCTAATTAACGGCAGGAAACGGGGTGGTGGTCGAGGTGTGTGTGTGTGTTAGTGTGTTTGTTTATATATCTGCTTAAAGGAAGGAGTTAGGGTTATGGTGGAGAGTATAGTGTCTGTATTCCTGTATCTATGTGCTTACTGGAAGGAGACAGGGTGGTGGTGGAGGGTTCTGTATGCATGTGCGTTTTTGCGTATATCCGTTTAAGGTCAGTAGGCAGGGCGTTCATAGAACATAGAACATAGATCATTACAGCGCAGTACAGGCCCTTCGGCCCTCAATGTTTCGCCGACCTGTCATACCAATCTGAAGCCTACCTAACGTACACTATTCCATGTACGTTCATATGCTTCTCCAATGACGACTTAAACGTACTTAAAAATGGCGAATCTACTACCGTTGTAGGCAAAGCATTCCATACCTGACCACTCTCTGAGTAAAGAAACTACTTCTGACATCTGTCCTTTATCCATCACCCCTCAATTTAAAGCTATGCCTCCTCGTGCTCGCCATCACCATACTTGGAAAAAGGCTCTCCCTGTCCGCCCTATCTAACCCTCTGATTATCTTATATGTCTCTATTAAGTAACCTCTCAACCTTCTTCTCTCCAACGAAAACAGACTCAAGTCCCTCAGACTTTCCTCGGAAGACTTTCTCTCAATACCAGGCAAGATCCTAGTTAATCTACTCTGAACCCTTTCCAAAGCTTCCACATCCTTCTTATAATGTGGTGACCAGAACTTTACACAATACTCCAAATGTGGCCACACCAGAGTTTTGTACAGATGTAGCATAACCTCATTGTTCCAGAACTCGATCCCTCTATGAATGCCTTCTTAACAACACAGTCAAGCTGGGTGGCAACTTTCAAGGATCTGTGTACCTGGACACCGAGATCTCTCTGCTCATCTACACTACCAAGAATCTTATCATTAGCCCAGTACTTTGCATTCTGGTTCCTCCGACCAAAGTGCATCACCTCACACTTGTCCGCATTAAAGTCCATTTGCCACCTCTCAGCCCAGCTCTCCAGCTTATCGAAATCTCTCTGTAACCTACAACATCTTTCGTCACTATCCACAACTCCACCGACCTTCGTATTGTCTGCAAATTGGCTAACCCACCATTCTACTCCCTCATCCAGATCGTTTATAAAAATGATGAACAGCAGTGGACCTAACACCGACCTTTGCGGCACATCACTAGTAACTGGACTCCAGGATGAACATTTCCCACCAACCACCACCCTCTGTCTTCTTTCAGCAAGCCAATTACTGATCCAAACTGCTATATCGCCCATAATCCTATTCCTCCACATTTTGAACAATAGCCTACTATGGGGAATCTTATCAGATGCGTTGCTGAAATCCATATACACCACATCAACCGGTTTACTCTCATCTACCTGTTTGGTCACCTTCTCAAAGAACTCAAAACGGTTTGTGAGGCACAACATAACCTTCATAAAACCGTGCTGACTATTCATTATCAAATTATTATTTTCTAACTGATTATAAATCCTATCTCTTCTAACCTTTTCCAACACTTTACAAACAACTGAAGTGAGGCTCACTGGTCTATAATTACCTGGGTTGTCTATACTCCCCTTCTTGAACAGGGGAACCACATTTGCTATCCTCCAGTCTTCTGGCACTATTCCTGTAGACAATGACGATTTAAAGATCAATGCCAAAGGCTCGGCAATCTCCTCCCTGGCTTCCCAGACGATCCCAGGCTAAATCCCATCCGGCCCAGTGGACTTATCTATTTTCACACTCTGCAGACTTTCTAATACCTCTTCCTTGTGAACCTCAATCACACTTCGTCTAGTAACCTGTATCTCAGTATTCTACTCGACAACATTGTCGTTTTATAGAGTGAGTACTGTCGAAAAATATTCATTTAGTGCTTCCTCTATCTCCTCCGACTCCTCACACAACTTCCCATTAATATTCTTGATTGACCCTAATCTTACTCTTGTCATTCTTTTATTCCTTAAATACCTATAGAAAGCCTTATGGTTTACCATGATCCTATCCGCCAAAAACTTCACATGTCTCTTCCTGGCTCTTCAGAGCTCTTTTTGTAGGTATTTCTTGGCTCCCTTGTAACCCTTAAGTGCCTTAACTGAGCCTTCATATCTCATCCTAACATAAGCGTCCCTGTTCCTCTTGAACAGAGATTTCACTTCCTTCGTAAACCACGGCTCCCGCGCTCTACAGGGTCCTGCCTGCCTGAAAGGTACATATTTATCTAGGACACTCAGGAGTTTTTCCTTAAATAAGCTCCACATTTCCAATGTGCCCATTCCCTGCAGGTTCCTTCCCCATCCTATGCTTCCTAAATCTTGCCTAAGCGCATCGGAACTGCCGTTCCCTCAGCTGTACATTTCGTGGAACTTTGTGTGTGTGTGTATTTCCGTGTATAGCTGCTTGATGACAGGAGACAGGGTGGTCAAGGGGATTTGAGTGAGTGAGTGTGTGTGTGACTGTTTCTCTGTATATGTGCTTACTGGCACGAGACAGTTTAGTGTGTGTGTGTTTTTGTGTATATCTGTGCAATGGCAGGAGGCTGGATGTTCATGGAGTGTTGTGTGGGCTTGTGTGTGTGTGTGAATGTGAGTTTCTGCATATATCTTTTTCATGGCAGGAGACAGGATGGTGGTAGAGGGTAGGTTGTCTGTGTTTCTGTCTCTATGTGCTTACTGGTAGGAGACAGGGTGGTGGTAGAGGGGTGTGTGTGTGTTTCTACGTATATCTGTTTAATGTCAGGAGACAGAGTGTTGGTGGGGGGGCTGTTTGTCTGTGTGTGTGTGTTTTATTTTCTGTGTATGTCTGATTAATGGTAGGTAGTAGGTTGTGGTGCAGGGTTGTGTGTGTTTTTCTGTATATATCTGCTTAATTACAGGAGACAGACTGGTGGTAGTGGAGTGCTGTGTGTGTGTTTTTGTGTAAAATCGATTAATTGCAGAAAACAGGGCAGTGGTGGAGGGTTGTCTGTGTATTTCCGTTTATATCTGCTTAATGGCAGAAGACAGGGTTGTCGTGGAGGTTTGTGTGTGCGTGTTTTTGTGTATATCTGATAAACGGCAGAAAACAGGGTGGTGGTCGAGGGATGTGTGGGTGTTTCTGTGTATATCTGTTTAATGGCAGGAGACAGGTTGGTCGTGGAGGGGTGTGTGTGCTTCTGTGTATATCTGTTCAAGGGCTGGAGACAGAGTGGTTGTGGAGGGCTGTGGGTGTGTGTTTCTGTGTATATCTGATTAACGGCAGGAAACAGGGTAGTAGTTGAGGGATGTGTGTGTGTTTATGTTTATATCTGCTCAATGGCAGGAGATGGGGTCGTGGTGGAAGGTTGTGTGTTGGTTCCGTTGTCTACCTGTTTAATGTCAGGAGGCAGGGTGGTCATGGTAGGCTGTGTGCATATGTGTTAATGTGTATATCTATTTAAGGGCTAGAGACAGGGTGGTGGTGGAGGATGCTGTGTGTGTGTTTCTGTGTGTAACTGTTTGATGGCAGGTGGAATGTTGGTGGTGGATGGTGGTGTGTGTGTGTTTCTGCGTATATGTGCTTAATGGCAGGAGACATGGTGGTGTGTATACCTGTTCAATGGCAGGAGACAGGGTAGTCATGGAGGGTTGTGTGTGTTTCTGCGTATCTCTATTCAATGGCAGTAGATAGGGTGGTGTTGGAAGGTCGAGTGTCTGTGTTTCTGTGTCTGTATGCTTAGTGGCAGGTGACAGGGTGGTGGTGGAGGGTTGTGTATGTTTCTGTGTATATCTGTTTATACACAGAAACAGATGTGTGTGTGTGTTTTTGTGAATATCTGATTAATGGCAGAAAACAGGGTGGTGGTGGAGGGTTCTGTATGTGCGTGTGTTTCTGTGTATATCTGTTTCAGGGCAGGAGACATGATGGTGGTCGAGGGGTGTGTGTATGTGTATTTCTGTGTATATCTGCGAAGTGGCAGCAGAACAGGGCGGTGGTGGACGGACGTGTGTGTGTTTCTGTGTATATCTGCTTAATGTCAGCAGACAGGGTGGCAATCGAGGATTGTGTTTGTGTTTTTCTATGTATATCTGTTTACTGGCAGGAGACAGGGTGGTGGTGAAGTGTAGCGTGTAGAGCACAAGGTTGTGTGTGTGCGTGTGCATTTGTATATCTGATTAATGGCAGAAAACAGGATGGTGGTGGAGGTTTCTGTATGTATCTGTGTTTCTGCGTATATCTGTTTCAGGACAGGAGACAGGGTGGTATTGGAGGGTTGTGTGCGTGTTTCTGTGTACATCTGATCAATGGCAGAAAACAACTTGGTGGTGTAGCGTTGTGTGTGTGTGGATCTGTGTATCCATGTTTAATGGCAGGAGACAGGATGGTAGTGGAGGGTTGTGTGTGTGTTTCTGTGTATAATTAATTGATGGCAGCAAGCAGGGTAGTGGTGGATGTTTGTCTCTGTGTGTGTTTCTGTGTATATTTGTTTCATGGCAGGAGACATAGTGGCGGTTGATGGTTGTGCGTGTGTATCTGTGTATATCTGCTTAATGGCAGAAAACAATGTGGTGGTGTACGGTTGTGTATTTGTGTATTTCTATGTATATCTGTTTTATGGCAGGGAGGGTTGTTTGTGTGTGTGTTTATGTGCATATCTTATTAACGGCAGCAAACAGGGTGGTGGTGGAGGGTTCTGCATGTGTGTGTGTTTCTGTGTATATCTGCTTCAGGGCAGGAGACATGGTGGTGATCGAGGGTTGTGTGTGTGTATTTCTGTGTATATCTGTTTAATGCCAAGAGACAGAGTGTTGGTGCAGTGTCGTCTCTGTGTTTTTTTTCTGTGCCTGTCTGCTTAATGGTAGTTGATAAGGTGGTGGTGCAGGATTGTGTGTGTTTTTCTGGAGATATCTGCTTAAAGACAGGAGACAGACTGGTATTCATGGAGGGTTGTGTGTGTGTGTGTTTCTGTGTATATCTGTTTAACGGCAGGAGGCAGGATGGTGCTGAAGAGATGCGTGTATGATTCTGTGTATATGTGTTTATTTGCATCAGACAGGGTGGTGGTGGAGAGATTTGTATATGTGTTGCTGTGTATATCTGTTAATGGGTAGGAGACGGGGTCGTGGAGATTTGTGTGTGTGTGTGTTTCTGTGTGTATCTGTTTCTGTGTGTATCTGTTTAAGGGCTGGTGGCAGGGTGGCGGTGGTTGGTAGTGTGTGTGTATTTCTGTATATCTCTGCTCAATAGCAGGAGAACAATGTGGTGTTGGAGGATTGTGTGCCTGCTTCTGTGTATATCTGTATAATGGCAGGAGACAGGGTGGTGGTCGAGAGTTGTGCATGTGTATTTCTGTATATCTCTGCTCAATGGTAGGAGAACCAGGTGGTGTTGGAGGATTGTGTGTATGATTCTGTGTATATCTGCATAATGTCAGGAGACAGGGTGGTGGTGGAGGGTTGTGTGTGCATATATATTTCTGGTCAATGACAGGAGAACAATGTGGTGTTGGAGGATTGTGTGTCAGCTTCTGTGTATATATGTATACAGGGTGTTAGTCGAGAGTTGTGCATGTGTATTTCTGTATATTAGATTAGATTAGGTTACAGTGTGGAAACAGGCCCTTCGGCCCAACAAATCCACACCGAAGCGCAACCCACCCATACCCCTACATTTACCCCTTACCTAACACTACGGGCAATTTAGCATGGCCAATTCACCTGACCTGCATATCTTTGGACTGTGGGAGGAAACCGGAGTACCCGGAGGAAACCCACGCAGACATAGGGAGAACGTGCAATCTCCACACAGTCAGTCGCCTGAGGCAGGAATTGAACTCGGGTCTCCGGCGCTGTGAGGCAGCAGTGCTAACCACTGTCCCACCGTGCCGCCCAATGGCAGGAGAACAATGTGATGTTGGAGGATTGTGTGTGTGTTTCTGTGTATATCTGTATAATTCCAGGACGCAGGGAGGTGGTGGAGGGTTGTGTGTGCATGTGTATTTCTGCATATCTCTGCTCAATGACAGGAGAACAAGTTGGTGTCGGAGGATTGTTTGAGTGTTTCTGTGCATATCTGCATAATGCCAGGAGGCAGTGTGATGGTGGAGGGTTGTGTGTGCATGTGTATTTCTGCATATCTCTGCTCAATGGCAGGAGAACAAGGTGGTATTGGCGGATTATGTGTGTGTTTCTGTGTATATCTGTATAATGCCCAGAGACAGGGTGGTGGTGGAGGTTTGTGTGTGCATGTGTTTTTCTGCATATCTCTGCTCAATGACAGGAGAACAAGGTGGTGTTGGATGATTGTGTGTGTGTTTCTGTGTATATCTGTATAATGTCAGGAGACAAGGTGGCGGTGGAGGGTCGTTTGTGTGTGTGTATTTCTGTATATCTCTGCTCAATGGCAGGAGGAAAAGGTGGTGTTGGTGGATTGTGTGTGTGTGTGTTTCTGTGTATATCTGTATAATGCCAGGAGAGAGGGTTATCGTGGAGGTTTGTGTTTCTGTGTATATTTATTTAAGGGCAGAAGACAGGGTCGTCATGGAGGGTTGTGTGTGTGTGTTTCTGTTTATGCCTGTTTAATGGCAGGAGACAGGGTGGTGCTGAAGACATGCGTGTCTGTTTCTGTGTATATTCGTTTAATGGCAGGAGACAGGTTGGTGCTGAAGATATGCGTGTATGATTCTGTGTATATCTGTTTATTTGCAGCAGACAGGGTGGTGGTGGAGAGATTTGTATATGTGTTGCTGTGTATATCTGTTTATGGGTTGGAGTCGGGGGTCATGGAAATTTGTGTGTGTGTGTGTGTGTTTCTGCGTATATTTGTTAAAGGGCTGGTGACAGGGTGGTGGTGGAGGGTAGTGTGTGTATTTCTGTATATCTCTGCTCAATAGCAGGAGAACAATGTGGTGTTGGAGGATTGTGTGTCTGCTTCTGTGTATATCTGTACAATGGCAGGCGACAGTGTGGTGGTCGAGAGTTGTGCATCTGTATTTCTGTATACCTCTGCTCAATGGCAGGAGAACAAGGTGGTGTTGGAGGATTGTGCGTGTGTTTCTGTAGTTATCTGTATAATGCAAGAAGACAGGGTGGTGGCGGAGGGTTTTGTGTGTGTGTGTGTGTGTATTTCTGTATATCTCTGCTCAATGGCAGGAGAACAAGGTGGTGTTGGCGCATTGTTTGTGTGTTTCTGTGTATATCTGTATAATGCCAGGAGACTGGGTGGCGGTGGAGGGATGTGTGTGTGTGTGTATTTCCGTATATCTCTGCTCAATGGCAGGACAATAAGGTGGTGTTGGAGGATTCTGTGTGTGTGTGTTTCTGTATAATGCCAGGAGACAGCGTTATCGTGGAGGTTTGTGTGTGTGTGTGTGTGTGTGCTTCTGTGTATATTTATTTAAGGACAGAAGACAGCGTCGTCATGGAGGGTTGTGTGTGTGTGTTTCTGTTTATATCTGTTTAATGGCAGGAGACTGGGTGGTGCTGAAGATATGCGTGTCTGATTCTGTGTATGTCTGTTTATTTGCAGCAGACAGGGTGGTGGTGGAGAGATTTGTATATGTGTTGCTGTGTATATCTGTTAATGGGTAGGAGACGGGGTCATGGAGGTTTGTGCGTGTGTGTGTTTCTGTGTATATCTGTTCAAGGGCTGGTGACAGGGTGGTGGTGGAGTGTGTGTGTGTAATTCTGTATATCTCTGCTCAATAGCAGGAGAGCAATGTGGTATTGGAGGATTATGTATCTGCTTCTGTGTATATCTGTATTATGGCAAGCGACAGTGTGGTGGTCGAGAGTGGTGCATCTGTATTTCTGTATATCTCTGCTCAATGGCAGGAGAACAAGGTGGTGTTGGAGGATTGTGTGTGTATTTCTGTGTATATCGGTATAATGTCAGGAGACAGGGAGGTGGTGGAGGATTGTGTGTGCATATGTATTTCTGCATATCTCTTCTCAATTACAGGAGAACAAGGTGGTGTTCGAGGATTGTGTGAGTGTTTCTGTGCATATCTGTATGATGCCAGAAGACAGGATCGTGGTGGAGGGTTTTGTGTGTGTGTGCGTATTTCTGTATGTCTCTGCTCAAAGGTAGGAGAACAAGGTTGTGTTGGCGCATTGTGTGTGTGTTTCTGTGTATATCTGTATAATGCCAGGAGACAGGGTGGTGGTGCAGGGTTGTGTGTGCATGTGTTTTTCTGCATATCTCTGCTCAATGACAAGAGAACAAGGTGGTGTTGAAGGATTGTGTGTGTGTTTCTGTGTATCTCTGTATAATGCCAGGAGACAGGGTGGTGGTGGAGGGTTGTGTGTGTGTGTGTATTTCTGTGTATCTCTGCTCAATGGCAGGAGCAAAAGGTGGTGTTGGAGGATTGTGTGTGTGTGTTTCTGTGTATATCTGTATAATGCCAGGAGACTGGGTTATCGTGGAGATTTGTGTGCGTGTATGTTTCTCTGTATATTTATTTAAAGGCAGAAGACAGTGTCGTCATGGAGGGTTGTGTGTGTGTGTTTCTGTTTATATCTGTTTAATGGCAGAAGACAGGGTGGTGCTGAAGACATGCGTGTATGTTTCTCTGTCTATCTGTTTAATGGCAGGAGACAGGGTGGTGCTGAAGATATGCGTGTATGATTCTGTGTATATCTGTTTATTTGCAGGAGACAGGATGGTGGTGGAGAGATTTGTATACGTGTTGCTGTGTATATCTATTGATGGGTAGGAGACGAGGTCGTGGAGGTTTGCGTGTGTGTGTGTTTCCGTGTTTATCTGTTTAAGGGCTGGTGACAGAGGGTTTTGCGTGTGTGTGTTTCTCTGCATATCTGCTTAAAGGCAGGAGAGAGGGTGGTGGTGGAGTGTAGTGTGCCTGTGTATATTGGTTTAATGGCGGGTGACAGGGTGGTCGAGGAGGGTTGTGTGTGTGTGTGTGTGTGTGTTTATATGTATATCTGTTTAATGGCAGGAGAACAAGGTGGTGTTGGAGGATTGTGTGAGTGTTTCTGTGCATACCTGTATGATGCCAGGAGACAGGGTGGTGGTGGAGGCTTGAGTGTGCATGTGTTTTTTTTTTCATATCTCTGCTCAATGACAAGAGAACAAGGTGGTGTTGAAGTATTGTGTGTGTGTTTCTGTGTATATGTGTATAATGCCAGGAGACAGGGTGGCGGTGGAGGGTTGTGTGTGTGTGTGTGTGTATTTCTGCATATCTCTGCTCAGTGGCAGGAGAACAAGGTGGTGTTGGAGGATTGTGTGTTTGTTTCTGTTTATATCTGTATAATGTCAGGAGACAGGGTGGTGGTGGAGGGTTGTGTGTGCATATGAATTTCTGCATATCTCTTCTCAATTACAGGAGAACACGGTGGTGTTGCAGGATTGTGTGAGTGTTTCTGTGCATACCTGTATGATGCCAGATGACAGGGTGGTGGTGGAGGGTTTTGTGTGTGTGCGCGTATTTCTGTATATCTCTGCTCAGTGGCAGGAGAACAAGGTGGTGTTGGCGCATTGTGTGTGTGTTTCTGTGTATATCTGTATAATGCCAGGAGACATGGTGGTGATGGAGGGTTGTGCGTGCGTATGTATGTCTGATATCTCTGCTCAATGACAGGAGAAAAAGGTGGTGTTGGAGGATTGTGTATGTGTGTTTCTGTGTATATCTTTATAATCCCAGGTGACAGGGTGGTGGTGGAGGGTTCTGCGTGTATGTTTCTGTGTATATCTGTATAATGCCAGGAGACAGGGTTATCCTGGAGGTTTTTGTCTGTATATCTCTGCTCAATAGCAGGAGAAGAATGTGGTGTTTAAGGATTGTGTGTCTGCTTCTGTGTATATATGTATAATGGCTGGAGACAGGGTGTTGGTTGAGAGTTGTGCATGTGTATTTCTGTATATCTCTGCTCAATGGCAGGAGAACAAGGTGATGTTGGAGGATTGTGTGTGTGTTTCTGTGTAAATCTATATAATTCCAGGAGACAGGGGGGTGGTGGAGTGTTGTGTGTGCATGTGTATTTCTGCATATCTCTGCTCAATGACAGGAGAACAAGGTGGTGTTGGAGGATTGTGTGTGTGTGTTTCTGTGTATATCTGTATAATGCCAGGAGACAGGGTTATCGTGTAGTTTTTTGTGTGTGTGTGTATTTCTGTGTATATTTATTTAAGGGCAGGAGACAAGGTGGTGGTGGAGGGTTGTGTGTGTGTGTGTGTGTGTATTTCTGTGTATATTTGCTCAATGGCATGAGAACCACGTGGTGTTGGAGGATTGTGTGTGTGTTTCTGTGTAAATCTATATAATTCCAGGAGACAGGGGGGTGGTGGAGTGTTGTGTGTGCATGTGTATTTCTGCATATCTCTGCTCAATGACAGGAGAACAAGGTGGTGTTGGAGGATTGTGTGTGTGTGTTTCTGTGTATATCTGTATAATGCCAGGAGACAGGGTTATCCTGGAGGTTTTTGTGTGTGTGTGTTTCTGTGTCTATTTATTTAAGTGCAGGAAACAGCTGGTGATGGAGTACTGTGTGCGTGTTTCTGTGTATATCTGCATAAATGAAGGAGGCACGGTCGTCGTGGAGATTTGTGTGAGTGTGTTTCTGTGTATATCTGATTAACAGCAGGAAACAGGGTGGTGATCGAGGGTTGTGTGTGTATTTCTGTACATCTCTGCTCAATGGCAGGTGAATAAGGTAGTGTTGGAGGATTGTGTGTGTGTGTTTCTGTGTATATCTGTATAATGCCAGGAGACAGGGTTATCGTGTAGTTTTGTGTGTGTGTGTGTGTATTTCTGTGTATATTTATTTAAGGGCAGGAGACAAGGTGGTGGTGGAGGGTTGTGTGTGTGTGTGTGTGTGTATTTCTGTGTATATTTGCTCAATGGCATGAGAACCAAGTGGTGTTGGAGTATTGTGTGTGTGTGTATCTGTGTATATCTGTATAATGCCAGGAGACAGGGTTATCCTGGAGGTGTGTGTGTGTGTGTGTGTGTGTGTGTGTGTGTGTGTGTGTGTGTGTGTGTGTGTGTGTGTGTGTGTGTGTGTGTGTGTGTGTGTGTGTGTGTGTGTGTGTGTGTGTGTGTGTGTGTGTGTGTGTGTCTATTGAATTGCAGGAGAAAGGGTGTTGGTGTGTGTTTAATGCTGTGTACTTCTGTTTTAATGGTAAGAGACAGGGTGGTAGTGGTAAATTACGTGTGTGTTTCTGTGCATATCTGTACAATGGCAGGACACAGGGTGGTCTTGGAGGTTTGTGTGCGTATTTCTATGTATTTTTGCTTAATGACCGGAGACAGGGGGTCGTGGAATGTTGTGTGTGTATGTTACTGTGTGTAAATATCTATTGGCAGAAGACAGGGTGGTGGAGGAGGCTTGTGTGTGTGTGTTTATATGTATATCTGTTTAATGGCAGGAGACAGGGTGGTGGTGGAGGCTTGTGTGTGTGATTCTGTGTATATTTTTTACTGTCAGGAGACAGCGTGGTGATGCAGTGGAGTGTGCGTGTTTTTGTGTCTATCTACTTAATGGCAGGAAACAAGGTGATGGTGGAGGGCAATGTGTGTGTTTCTGTGTATATCTGTTTAATGACAGGAGACAGGGTGGTGCTGGAGATATGTGTGTATGTTTCTATGTATATTTATTTAATTGCAGGTGACATGGTAGTAGTGGAAGGATTTGTGGGTGTATCTGTGTGTATTTGTTTAATGGCAGGAGACAGCATGGTGGTGGAGGGTTGTGCTTGTATGTTTCTGTGTTTATCCGATTAAAGCCTGGAAGCAGTGTGTTGGTGAAGGGTTGCGTATGTACGTGTTGGTGAAGGGTTGCGTATGTACGTTTTGTGTATATCTGTTTAATGGCTGGAGACAGGGTGGTGGTGGCAGGATGTTTGTGCTTGTTTCAGTATATATTTGTTTAATTGCAGGACACAGGGTTGTCTTGGAGGGTTTGTGTGTGTGTTCCTGTGTATGTCTGTATAATAGCAGGAGACAGGGTGTTTGTGCAGGGATGTGCATGTTTTTCTATGTATATCTGCTGTGGTTCTGTTCGCCGAGCTGGAAGTTTTTGTTGCAAACGTTTTGTCCCCAGTCTCGGTGACATCCTCAGTGCTTGGGAGCCTCCTGTGAACCGCTTCTGTGGTGTTTCCTCCGGCATTTATAGTGGCCTGTCCCTGCCGCTTCTGCTTGTCAGTTTCAGCTGTCCGCTGTAGTGGCTGGTATATTGGGTCCAGGTCTATGTGTTTGTTGATGGAGTTTGTGGATGAGTGCCAAGCTTCTAGGAATTCCCTGGCTGTTCTTTGTTTCGCTTGCCCTATAATGGTAGTGTTGTCCCAGTCAAATTCAGCGGACAGCTGAAACTGACAACCGGAAGCGGCAGGGACAGGCCACTATAAATGCCGGAGGAAACACCACAGAATGGCTTCACAGGAGGCTCCCAAGCACTGAGGATGTCACCGAGATAGGGGAGGAAACGTTTGCAACAAAAACTTCCAGCTCGGCGAACAGAACCAAAGCAAGGAGCACCCGAGCTACAAATCTTCTCACAAACTTTCTATGTATATCTGTTTAATTGCATGAGACAGTGTGGCGGTGGTGGTGCGGTAGTGTTTATCAAACTAGAAGCCTGTAACCTCCCATTATATAAATGATTTAGATGAGAATTATAGAAGGCATGATTATCAAATTTGTGGATGACACCAAGATTGGTTGTATTGTGGATAGGGTTTGTATAATGTTTTACAGTCTATGATTGCAGACGGATAGTGATCAATTGAATCAGTGAGTCATAGAGATGTAATGCAGGTAATCAGGTCCTTCAAATCATCCAAGACCACCAGATATCCTGAATGAGTCCAGTCACATTTGCAAGCATTTGTACCATATCCCTCTAAACCCTTCCTATTCATATAACAATGCCTTTTAAATGTTATAATTGTACCAGCCTTCACCACTTCCTTTGGCAGTTCATTCCATACATGCACTACCCTCTGCATGAAAACGTTGCCCTTTAGGTCCCTCTTAATCTTTCTCTTCCCACGTTAAATCTATGCCCTTTAGTTTTTTTGTTTTCCCTACCCTGGGAAATAGACTGTGACTATTCACCCTTCTCATCATTTTATAAAGTTCTAGAAGGTGCAATCAACGCGAATGGCTGTGCTTTCAGTCATCCCGGGCAAAATTCTGACATTCAATCCGGACGCCTCTTCCTTCTTCATCAAGTCACATTTCAAAAATCTTTTTAATCCACGTGCTCAGATATATAATGAAACATCTCTGTGGGATGTGAACCTTTAGGCTCAGAGGTTGGGCCACTACCACCACTCATTTTAGGCCCTAAAGCTGCAACTTGATTCTCCTGTGTGTTTGGTCATCAGCTTTCTTTGAACATATACTCTCACAACAGAATCGAGATCATCTGTTCCAGAGAGAATGACATTACCACAAGTTCATGGAAGTGAATCGAATCCAGAGCTCTGACCCAGGGGCAGGGGTGCTATCCACTACAAAAGAATTAAACCATGCCCAAAATTTGAGTCATAATTTAATTTTTAGTTTTCAGCTCCATATGGATTGATTAAATTCTGATTAACATTACTGAACATCACAGGCAACAGTTCTCATTGTTAAACAAATAAAAGGTATTAGCCTCAACTATACGATGATGAGTGCATCAGCCCTGCCATCAAGATGAACAATAAACTTCTTCAATTGCTTGGTTATGATTTCCAGCTTAAATGGCTATTATCTGTAATATGCAATATTAGGGCAACAAATCTTGCGGAAACACTCTGCACTATGAGGGATCTCGAATAGATATAAATACTGAACACCAGAGATGAGGAAAGAGCACAATTTCTGGCCAAAAAAACACTGGCCACTATTTCCAACCTCTCACATGTGGCTTCCCTCTATATCCAATGCAGACTGAATGGTTACACACAATTAATCTACCAGTCTCAACATTCGTTCCCTCACTCACCCTCGCATATCCAATCCAGACTGTGTAAATGGTAATCATTATTTTGAATTTTAATAAAACAGCATTTAATTAAAAGGCGTTGGCTGCAGCTAGTTGTTCAGTGACTGTGATTACTGTCAGTCTCCGTGGATACTAAATGTGTCACTGGAGGGCTTGCCTCTTTTATTAATTAAGGATTCAGTTCAATGTGTTATCCAATAGTATGAGAGGGAACTTCGCCGACAGTACTAACAGGGATCAGCACCGCCACAGAGACGGTGGAGGAGATATCAGAATCTGAGAACACTAGAGTGGAATGATCCAACAATTGACAGACGTTTATCCATTAGTCTTTACTAACCTTCCCAACCTTGGGTGTCATTAGTATGGGGGATTTATGATGTACTGATTGATATTCAAGCTGGTTACTATCCCATCCTCGCTATATTTGGTGTTCCTAATAAGTCATTCTAACTGCCTATTAAAGCAGGTTAAACCGAATTGTTGTTCATGTTATTAAAATTGGGAAAGGTGGAAGTCATCGTTTTCAGCACCAGTGAAACATTCCATATTACTTTCAAATTCTAACCAATATACGAGGAGAAGCTCTAAAATTCCATAATCCTTCTAGCCCTGCACATATCTCCATATCCTCCCCACTTGGAAATTCTGTACAGTATTGATATCATGATATCAATGATATCCCCGTCTCCTCCTCAGCCGCAGTGCACCTTCTGAGTAAACCATCATATGGTCCTCTGTTAAATCCGGGATCACCTGTTTCAAGCCCCTTCTAACCGCATGCCAATCACAAAATAATTGCACTTGAAATGTTTAGCTTGTTCTCTGCACATAAACTGTGTGATGGGAAGATGATGCATGGTGCTCAAGTCATTGACTAATGATCTAGAGCCACAGGAAATCTGTTAATATGAAGGAAATTGGTGGCATTGAAGTGAAACCATCATCATTAAGTATAAAAAACCAATCTGCTTGCCTCATGTCCTTTAGTGAAGGCAATGGGTCATCCTTCCCTGATCAGGTCTCTGTGTGACTGCAAACCCACGGCAATGTGTTTTACTATTTACTGTCCTGTGGAACAGCTGAACCATTCACTTAGTTCAAGATAGGCATAACATACTGGCCGGACCTATAAGGGAAGAACAAAAGGAAAGATAGCTCCCTTTCTCTGCCTGTTTTTCATATTCCTAAAGCTCATATCCATTCAGGTGGGTGACCATTCCTTGGTGCAAGTGCATTCTTTCTTAGCATTTCCCTGAATGTGATGTTTATCTCCCGTAGCATTTCTGGTGTTGGCTTTGTTGATGCTCACATTTAGATGGAAGGAGCATTTAAATTCCACGTCAGTCGCCGTGTAGCGAGAAGGAAAGGCTTTTTACGCCATAGGAAAGAAAAGGAGATGTCTCAGTGAGGAAAAAGAATTATTGTGATCAAACCTGAGAGTGCTTTTGAGGCAGTCTTTGGGACATTGTGGACAGATTTTCTTTCCACTATAAAAAAAAAATTAATCGCCCTGCCACAGAGAGAGTGCAAAGATTTTTCACCAGAATAATCCCTGTGATGGTGGTAAAATGAGGGGTGAATGAAAATTAATCTTTAGCGCTGTGAGAGAATAAAAGATGATTGCATTGAAACTTAAGGGGAATGTACAGTCTCTCATGATGTTCGAAACAGACATTGATACGGTGATGAAATCAATGGCTTGTTTTTACTCGGGTTACAAGAACCTCTGAGGACGTTCCCCTCACCCCAAATGCCACTCCCTATATCGAGAGAGAGAGAGAGAGAGAGAGAAAGAGAGAGAGAGAGAGAAAGATTGTCAGACTTTGAATATAGTGCATTTGATGTGTGATCCTACACTGAACATCACGTTATCCAAAATCCTGACAGCAGCCACAATAGCTTCATTCTAAAACAGTTAGCTATTCCCATCATTTTCTGACCTCCATGGAGAACATGGGTCTGTCTACTCAGAGATGGAAGATGCCTCTTTGAGACTTGATACAAAATATCTGGCTTCCCTCCTCACTGCCAACAAACCATTTTAAGTAGTAGACGTTCCACCGGTAATGGACCCACGAGGAACCTTGTACAGCCATCCATGAGTGCTATCTCTTTTCCATTGGTTTGTTGTATTGCAACATCAATGACACCTTCCCGCTCATGTATAACTATCTCATCGGGCTGAATGGCCTCCTCCTGGTCCCATGAAACAGGTTCTAGGGTCTGATTGGGCTCTACCTGATCCTGTTAACAGCTCGATGTAGTGACCAGACCCCTTCTCTTCCTGTGGAACAAGCAGGAGTATTGAATGGGCTGTCCCTCTTCTTGTTCAGTAGTTTCGATGGGCTGAATGACTTCCACATTTCTGTATGTAACAAGCTTGAGATCTTGAATGAGCTACTCTTTTAACTGTGTCTGTCAGCACTATTACATGAATGTTACTGACACTTTAACAGCACAAGGCCTGAATGCTGTCCGTGTCTTACTGAACACGGGCACAGTCTGCATCAGGAGCTGATGGGAGTCAAAATGTTCTGAACATTATGTAACCCTCAGTGACCATCCCCACCTCCGGTCTTATGATGGCGAAAGACAGTGATGAAGCAGATGAAGCTGTTTGTGCTGAGGAAGCTACCCAGAGGATCTCCTGAAGAGATGTCCCGGGACTGAGAATATTTTCGGCCCGCACCCACAGGCATCTTCGTTTGTGCTCTGAAAGACCCCAGCCAGTGGGAAGGGGGACACCTGATTCCCATTAAGCTCAAATAAGATGGCGCTTCCGATGACATTCTCAGTCAAATACTACCTTGATATCAAGGCTATTCACTCTTTGCTGAGCCCCTGTGTTCCCCTCTTGTTCATATCAATAGGTGATGGTGTCTGTGTGGGGAGTGTTTTCATCTCACAGAGAGTCGTGAATTTCAGGAATTATCTTGTCTCGAGAGCTAGGGGAGCTCACATCACTGAAAGTATTTGAAAAGGTGATAGATGGATTTTTGATCTGCCAGAGAGCTGAGAGGGTGTGAAGAATTGTACGTGGAAGATGAGTTAATACGAACAGTAGATCAGCCATGATCGTATACAATATCTTGATTATCCGAACTGCCTGATCCTGTTCCTTACGTTCTCATATTCTGTAATTACAAAATTAAAGGTTGCAATTTTCCTGCACGTTCTGTTATTGAACGTTCCAATCAGAGAGAGGAAAGTACTTTATGAGTCATCACTTAGTGAGGTCTCGGGGCTGAATTCACAGTGAATCTGGGATCTATACCATGACCAACAAATGAAGCACAAGTCTCAGAGAGGAGACAATCTGTAGAGAGGCCAGAGTTGTCTTTCGAACCCAGCCTGAGTTTTGAAGTAACATTTTCCAACCTACACCAAACTATGTGTGACAGCCTGGAAGGAACGAATGAGATCCTGTGTTACTGTGGACCAGGTATTTGGAGCAAGATGCCCCCGTCAGTACCAATGCAGGAAGTTTTTGGGGCTGAATTGAACATAGGAACATAGGACTGAGGAGCAGGAGTGGGTCATTAGACACGTTGTCACTGCTCCACAAGGCACTAAGATCGTAGCTGATCTGATTGTGTTCTCAGCAGCACTTTACTGTCTGCATACAATTTTCCGACATGTACTTGTCTGTCAAATGTTTTAATACAGCACAACTTTGAACAAATGCAAACATGCAAGCACCACAAACGTTTGGTAAAGGGAATTCCCACTTGAACAGTCCAATAAGAATTTCTCATTCGTGTTCCGACAAGTGTTAAAGGGTCACTGTGTCCTTTTCCAGTCCCACACCTCCACTGGTTACAACAAATTTTAAATGTAGCCAGTTTAGTGTTATGGCCAATTGTATAGGCCATATAGGACTCAGACTAGGTCACTTTTGAGAAAAATGTGAAATGCAGGAAGTTGAACTCACAACAAATGGTAAAAGATAGAGTGTCCGAAATGTTCTTCGGACTTTGAAATTAATCTGCTCACACAAGCTGCTGGTAATGGGATTAATTGGGGAACAGTTGGATTTGGCTGAACTCCCTTTGTTTCCAGCAGTGGAGAGATTCCAATGAGTCCTCACTAGGAATCCTTCACAAGTGGTGAAGATAACTCAGGGATTTTATAGTCTCACATTTTGCTATCCGGTGGAAAAAGTAAGAGAGAGGGATCAATCAGCTGCTGCTTCTCAGGTAGGGAACATTTTTCTCCCTTTCTATATTGAACCATGCAATAATGTCAACTGAACATCAAACTGGGCCATGTGTGCTCTCCTGAAGCATTCTCTGGAACGGATAATAATGCACGGTATGAACGTGCATCATCGCTGTTGTACACAGTGTCTTTCATTAGAAAAAAAGTCCCTGCTTTATCATCTGATGACATGTTTATATGCGTCTGTGTAATTTGTAAACATCAGTCGATGTGTGTATAATACGTGTGTTGATATCAATACAACTTATTCCTAAAATTGTTCTCTCGCTTTAAACTCCTTAACAAGAGGAAACATGCATCCAGCTGAAACACCTTTCAGAAAGTCATGTATGGTTCAAGAAGATTTCTCATCTCAGATCAAAACTGATAATCCCCATTTTAAAAAGGCCTTCCTTCCAGGAATGTGTGAAGGGAAACACCTATGAAGATCTTCTGAAAGCATTTTTTTTTAAATTTAGGCGATCAAAACTGCACACAGTGTATCTGATGTGGTCTTAGCAATGCTCCGATCAGATGCAGTAAAACATTCCTCATTAAACGTGATAATCTTTGCCAGAAACAGTATCATTCCACTTACCTTCCTAATCGCTTGCTACATCTGCAGACTGACTTCATATGATTCATGTCCCAGGAAAACGGAAACGGCCTGTATCACAGAGTTCTGCAATCTCTCTCCATTTAAACTGTTCGCCATTGTTTTATCCTTCCTTCCACTGTAGACAACTCACCTTATGTTCTTTCTGCTGAATGTTCACTCACAAAACTTCCCTGCCTGTATCACATTGCAGACTCAGTATCTCCATTTGACGACATATTGAACGATCATCTTGGCGATGCGCTAATTGAGCTTCGCGCCATTCAGTTCCCTTCCTCCAGATCTTTGATACAGATTATTTGTCATTGATGGTGCCACAGTGATCTCTAGAGCACTACACAAGTTACAGCTTCGCAACCTGAAAATAAGCATTTACCACTACTCTCTATTTCCCGTTAGCGACAGTTGCCCCGTTCCTGTGTAGCACTTAAGATGGGTTGAACGGTCTCCTCCTGGGCTGTGTAATGTACTCAACGAGCTGAATTACTTCATACTCTATTCCTGTGTAACTCCTTCGAGGGGCAGAATGGTCTTCTCCCGTCTCATTGTAACGATCCTACCTGACTGAAAAGGGTGGTCCCCTACCTTGTAACAGCATCGAGGGGTGGATTGAGCGAAAACACATGGGATAGGTGCAGCAGTATATCTCTGTAACAGCCGCGAGTGTTGGGTGAGTGAACAACAGATAGGGTAGGGACAGCAGTATATCTCTGTGATTGCCTTGAGGGGTGATTGAGAGAACAACACGTGGGGTAGGGGCAGCAGTACATCTCTGTAACAGCCTCAAAGGTTGATTCAGGGCACAGTGCATGGGGTAGGGGCAGCAGTTGGCCATTCGGCTGCACCATTCAGAATGCTCATAACTGATCCGAGTGTGTCTGGCCATCCGTCTCCTCTCTGTTCCCAATAAACATTGACTCTCCTGTCCAGCAAAGATCAGACAAGCTCAGCATTGAATATCTTCAATAACTGAGTCTTCACTGCTCCCTGAGGATGAGGAAACCACAGGTAGCACAACACTAAAGTGAAAGGAACGTCCTTATTTCATGTGGGACTGTTATTTTAAAACTGTGTTATCTGAACATCAAATCACCACCTCTTTTCAGACATAAGGACACAATAATTAGGAATAAACATAAAGCGTTCTGGACTTCAAACCTGTCCCACATTCCCGCTGACCCTTTCCAATCAAATATGTATCAAACCCAGCCTCTGCTGCTGTCTCAGGTAGAGAATACCTGATAGCATAACACCACAAGAACATTAAAGCAAGGAGCAGAATGAGTCTATTCGACTTATCGAGTCTAATGTTCCGTTAAATTATTTTTTATATGTACCTCAACATTATTCTTCTGCCTTCTCCCTAGAATCCTTGATCTCCTTACAAATCCAAAGCATATCGATTTGCACCTGAATGACCCTAGTTTCTGTTCCTCTGTGATTGCGTGTGTTTGTGTGTGTGCATCTGTATGTGTGTGTGTACGTATGCGTATGTATGTGCATGTCTATGTGTGTGTATATATATAAATATGCGAACACACACAATACATACAAGCAGATAGGCATACATACAGGTAGAAACGTATATATATATATATATATATATATATACGTGTGTGTCCATGTGCTTGTTATCTGTGTGTTTGTGTGTCTATGTCTGTCTGTCTGTGTATCAGCCTGTGTGCTTCGTAACGATGTTTGTATCTATTTGTATGCGACTGTATATGTCTCTGTGTGTTTCTACCTGTATGTATGCCTATCTGCTTGTATGTATTGTGTGTGTTCGCATATTGGGGTGTTTACCAATACTTTTGTGTATTTCTGTGTCTGCGTCTCTGTGCAGTGAAGTACTTGTGTCTCTTTTTTTGGAAGTGAAAGGACTGTCTTTGGAACTGCCAGTGGGTTTAAAGTGAGAATTGTCTTTCCCTGAACATTGCTGCTTAATCGGTCGGTGGGACGTGGATGTTTCAGAATCTCCACACGAGGTGTCCCTGTCCTCTTTGGTTCATACCAGTGACCTAACCACATGGCAAGGGGAGGGGCTGAGGGAATGGACATCGGGCACTTCAACACACGGCTTTGCCTTTCTGTCCTATTCTATGCTCTTCCTCCTGGAATGGGAGAAAGGGAGGGTGGGAGGGAGAGTGGGAATGGGTGACCCTGCTGTTGGTGCTGGTGTAAATGGGAGGAATTTTGAGGTGTCTGGAATGAGTCAGTTGACAGTTTTTAATCCATATAGCATTATTAGTGTGGGGGGTATTGCATAGGTGAGAGAGAAAGTGAGGATGAAATTTACTGAATTCAATAGTGAGAGTGGTCGTGTCTGAGCCTTATTTGGAGCTGGACGTAAACCTTGTTCAGGGGTAGGTGCTATGACAGATATACAGTGGGTGTGAGCGAGCAGACAGTATACGGTAATGCTTATCCTGACAGAGCGGGGAGGATATCGATCTTTATCCTGTATTCAGGACATTTCTTCAGATCATCTCAGCGTCGAGGTGAGGCTCCCCGAATGTCTTGTCCAAGTCTGTCACTAATAATGACACTGACCTGTCCCTCAGCTTCCACAGAATCAGGTTAGGTAGAGCTTACAGATAGCAAGGAGAAGCAAATATTGATGTGTTATATATCAAAACCAAAATGCTAGCAGAAAATCTCAGCATCATATGCTCTGGAAATTAGGTAGGCAAGTATTGTGGATAAAGCAATCGTATTGGATGGTCTCAAATTGCATCTGGACTGCGTTAACTAAGTGACTGCTCATGTTGTGAAAAATAAGTTCCGCAAGTGTATATCAGGGGGTTGAAGAGTCTTTTGTAAAGAAAACTAGAGAGCTGGCTATTTTGGATTTGGTATTGTCTGGTCCGAATGACGAATTAATAACCTTGTACTGAAGCAGCTTTTAAGGAAATGACAATAATAAAGTGAATTTTCCACAGCGTCTGCGTACAATAGAGAATACTTGAACTTTCTAGTTAAACATCATGGAAGACTGGAGGCTAGAGGGTCAAGATAGCTCCAGTGAATTTGGAAAGTACAATATAGCATTCAGTGGGAGACAAGCAATGGTTGTTAGAGTCATAAAGACCGACAGCATGGAGACAGGCCCTTCAGCCCAAACTGTCCATTCTGATCAAAATGTCCATCCACGCTAACCCCATTTCCCTGCCATTGCCCCGTATCCTTCCAATCCTTTCCTATCCATGTATTTATCCAAATACCTTTTAAAGGTTGTTAATGTATCCGCCTCAATCACTTCCCCTGGCAGCTCATTCCATATGATTACCAGCCCCAATGTGTAAAAAGGTTGTTCCTCAGGTTTTTTTTATTCTTTCTCCTCTGACTTTAAATTGATCTGTGATTGCCCAACCCTGGGGAAAAAAAAGACTGGGTACATTCACTCTATCCATGCCTGTCATGATCTTACAGACTTCAATATGATCCTCCCTCAGTCTCACACACACAAAATTAAAAAAGCCCTAGCTTGTCCAACCTGTCCGTATAACTCAGTCCATTGAGTCCTTGGCAACATCCTTATATTTTTTCTGCATTCTTTCCAGTTTAATAACATCCGTCCTATAGCAAAGTGAACAAACTTAACATAACGCTACCAATATGGCCTCAGCAGCATCCTGTATAACTACAACATAACTCCCTAATTTTGATACTCAGTGAAATACACTGATTAAGGCCAATGTGCCAAACGCTTTCTTCACTGCACTGTCTATCTCTGAATCAACTTTCAGAGAACCACGCAGCTGAATCCCAAGGTTCCTCTATTCCACTACACTCCTTAGGACCCAACCATTCACCATGAAACTCCAACCTTGATTTGACTTTCTAAAATGAAAGAACTTACACTGATCTCTATTAAAATCCATTTGCCATTTCTGAGCCCACTTCCCCAGCTGATCAAAGTACTGCTATAATTTTTGAAATTTATGATAACCTTCCTCACTCGCCATGATGCTGCCTATTTTAGTGTCGTCTTCAAACTTACAAATCATGCCTGTACATTCATTTAAATCATAGATATATGTAATATGCAGTGGTCCCAGCACCAACCCCTAAGGCGTTCCACTAGTCACAGCCTCCAGTCTGACCAGCATTCTTCCAGTATTGCCCTCTGCTTCCAACCACCAAGCCAGTTTTGTACCTAATTTTCCAGCTCCCCCTCAATTCCATATGATCTAACCTTTCAGAGCAGCGTAACATGTGGAACCTTATTGAGGCCTTATTGGAATCCATATAGACTACGTATATCACCCTGCCCTCCTCAACGTTGCTGGTCACTTCATGAAAGAACTCCAACCAATTTACAAGTCATGATCTCCCATGCACAAAGACGTGCTGAATTTCATGAAGGGCTTTTGCCTGAAACATCGATTTTCCTGCTCCTCGAATGCTGCCTGGCCTGCTCTGCTTTTCCAGCCCCATTCCACTCATACACCGAATCACATCCAGTCTTTCCAAATGATTGTATATCCAATCTCTCCGAATCTTCTCAAGTAACTTACGCACTGGATTTTAGGTTTGCTAGTCTTTAGTTCCCAGGTTTAAATTTATAGACTTTCTTGAATAAGGGCTCAACATTTGCTGACCTCCAATCCTCTGGGTCCTGAGTCGTTGGCCA
Source organism: Chiloscyllium plagiosum (assembly GCF_037043375.1). Lineage (NCBI taxonomy): Eukaryota > Metazoa > Chordata > Chondrichthyes > Orectolobiformes > Hemiscylliidae > Chiloscyllium > Chiloscyllium plagiosum. The sequence goes on from NW_028270167.1 coordinate 84,895,294, forward strand.
GCGATGATGGAAATGATCCAACCAGGACTCCCGCATTTTCTTCTCTATCCTCCTGCAGTGTTCCTGAATATATCTGGTCAGGACCAGGAGGTTTTAGAAATACTGCCAAGTCTGAAAAATACGTCTATTTATCTCAGGTACAAACACCAAAAAGTGAGAAAGTGACTCAATGATGGTTAACAACACAAATTAGAAAATTTATTAATCATAGGAAGTGACTTCAGAAGAATTCCAGATATTGTGGAAACCTGAGAATTCTCAGAAATTAACGATCCAGAAAAGGAAGGCCATGAAACTGAGAAGGAAATCAAAAAGAGAACGTGCCTGCAAACAAACAGGACCACAAAGACTGAATCAATCTACGATCTATATATCAAAGGAAACAAAATAAAAGCAAGGTCAAATGTGGAAATTTGTAATCGGGAGAGGAGAGGTTATTGAGGAGAACAGGGAAATGGCCAAGAAAATAACCAATTACTTTGCATCTGTCTTCATGGAGGAAGATCCAGAAAATCACCCAGTAATAGCAAGAGATCATATCGGACTTCTGGAGCTAAAAGACATAAAGTCAATTCATATCAGTAACAAGGTAGTACTTGAACATGTAGCTGGATTGACCATTGCTGACTTCGACGAAACAGATGTACTTCCTATCAAAATGTCAGAAATAAATTACCAATAGAAGTATTAATTGCACTATCGATGACTGTTTTATTTTTCTGTACATTTGGCAGAGACCGGAAGCTATTGTGGATAAATGGAAGCTAGTAAACGTGATCCATTAGATGAACGGAAGGAATCCAAACAGCTACAAAGGGAAGAAGAGATAGTGTGGAGAACTGCAGACCAATTAACTTAACATCTGTAGGGAAACTTCTGGAATCTATTACATTTTGAAATGTCGAAATTAACAGCAACAATGGAGAGTATCAGCATGCATTTCTGATAGAGATATCATACTTGATAAACGTCGGAATTGTGTGAAGTTGTTTCTTACAGTAGATAATGGAGAACCGGTAGAAGTGGCATGTATTGGATTTGCGGAAGGGTTTCTATAAGAACTCAAACAGTGAGTTCGTAAATGCAATGAATGTGAAGGGTATTTGGAGGACTATATGTAAGTGGAAAGTTAAAGTTTGGTTCGACTTCAATTAAGAGTGTCAGAACATTGATATAAAGACATGCTGAAGCAGTTTTACAGCGTGTTGGTGGGACTGTGCCTGGAGTATAGTGTACGGTTTTGGTGACCGGATCTCAGAAAGAATATACTGACCACAGAGGTAGTGCATTGGACGTTCTCCAGATTAATCCCTTAGATGGCGAGATTGCCTGATGAGGAAACTCGGCCTATGTTGTCTCGAGTTTCAAAGAATGAGAGGTGAGTCACAGTAAAACTTAGAAACTTCACAAAACATATCATAAGTTGGAAATTAACAGAATGCTTGCCTGGCTGTCTAATCCACAATCAAGGCAAGTAACGGCAGGATCTGGGATAGGCCATTTAAATCTGCAATAAGAAGGAAATTCTTCACTTGGAGGGCACTGTCTAACACAGGGGCACCGAAACGTCCAGGCAGGGCAAGATTAGAGAGACTCCCCAGATATTCTAAAAGTGTGGTAAGCCGAACAGAATAACCAGGGAACAGATAGGAATTATTATTGTCTTCACAAGTTGCGACCAAATCAACTGAGTGGTAATAGACAGAGGGCGGTGGAAAAAGGTTGTTTGTGTGACTGGAGGCCAGTGTCCAGTGCAATTCGGAGTTAAAAATCACACAACACCAGGTTATAAACCAACAGGTTTAGTCGGAGGCACTTGCTTTCAGAGTGTACAACTTGGTTGTGATGAAGAAGCAGTTTTTCGAAAGAACGTGCCTCTGAATGAACCTGTTGGTTTATAACCTGGTGTTGTATGATTTTTAACTCCGAATTGCACTGGATACTGCCTCCAGTCACACAAACAGCCTTTTAAAACCACCCTCTGTCTCTTACCACTACGTTGATTTGGACGCAACTTGTGAAGACAATAATAGGTCCTACCTGTTCCCTGGTTATCTTGTTCCGCTTACCAAAATTGTAGAATATCTGGGGAGTCTCTTTCATCTTGCCCTGCCTGGACGTTTCCGTGCCCCTGTGTTAGACAGTGCCCTCCAAGTGAAGAATTTCCTTCTTATTGCAGATTTAAATGGCCTATCCCAGATCCTGCCGTTATTTGCCTTGATTGTGGATTAGACAGCCAGGCAAGCATTCTGTTAATTTCCAACTTGTGACAGGTTTTATGATGTTCCTAAGTTTCACTGTGACTCACCTCTCATTCTTTGAATCTCGAGACAACATAGGCCGACGTTATGTGATTTTTAACTTTATCGTTTGTGGCATTCATAAATTATGTAGATGTGAATATGGAGGAGGGTGGTGAGTAGTGTTATAAGTAAGTTTATGTTGGACACAAAGATTGCAGGAAGATGCAGATGGAATAGCCAGATGAGCAGATCAATGGCAGATGGAATGTAACCCTGATAAATATAATGCGATGCACTTTGGAAGAAGGAGCCAGACAAGGGAGTACTCAATGAATGGCAGCACACGAGGAATCTCAGAAGGTGCTTCTCAACCCATCACTGAATATGAATGGAAGGGCAATACGTACGGTGAGAAAGCATAGCGAACAGTAAACATGGCCTTTATTCATCGATGCATAGATTATAAGAGCTATGTGGTACTTCGGTTAGGCCAAGATGGAATACTGTATGGAGTTCTGGGAACCACATTACAGGAAGGATGTGATTGCACTAGAGGGGGTGCAAAGGAGATTCATTCGGACGTTCGCTGGGATGAAACATTTCAGCTCTGGAAAGAGGCTGGATCAGCTCGGGTTTTTAAATTTGGAGCAGAGAAGGCTGAGGGGAATGTGATTTAGAAGGATATGATTACGAGCATCATGGTCAGGGTGGATGGGCAGCACTGTTCCTTTTAGTCAGAGGGCCAAGACAGGGGAGAACACTGTTAAATTGAAGGCATTGAGGTTTAGTGAGGACTTGAGGATTGCTTTTTTTAACACAGTGGGTGTTGGGGTCCAGAATGCACCTCCTGAGAGAAAGGTTGTCACGGGTAACCTCACAATCGTTAAAAATACATGGTTGTGCCCTTGAAATACTGTAACATTCACGGCTATGGGTCTTGTTTCAAAAAGTGGGATTAATATTGACCGTGCTGTATTTCTGATGGTACAAAGACTCTGCTACTCTGATTGTATGGCTATAGAAGGTCAATCATTGAGCAACTTAAGACAGGAATTGATGGGTTTCGGAAGAGTATATTTAAAAGATTTATAAGAGTGAATTCTTAGTACCTTCTAAAATATGTCAATGGCACAATTAAGGGGGAGAAAAAGGTGCAGCTTTCTTACAGTCTGATACGACAGAATTGAAGTCAGGAAAGTAAAGCGGAACTGTGGAGAAAATAATTTAGTTATGTCTTCACAGAAGAAAACAAAACATAAAAGAAATCTTCCCAACAATACTAGGAAACTTTAGTCTGGTGAGAAAAAGGGAACAGAATGAAATTAGCAACTACACAGTTTAGAGAAAGTATTGGGACTAAAGGTAATGGGCTGAGACAAAGTCAACATATATTTATGAAATGGGAACCATATTTATGAAAGTGACTTTTAACAAAATGTTGTGGAAGTAATCAAGACAATAAGATTGGATTTTCAGAAAGAGTTTATATACGCCCCAAGCTTATTGTGCAAATTTGAATCCTATAGACTGGGGCTAATATATGGTCATGGATCTGGAATGGGGGATCTCGCAGGAAACAGTGAGTAGGAATAAAACAATATTTTTTTTTTAGAGTCGAAGACTTGGTTGATATAGCATGGTTCGGGGCTTTGGATCCTTTTATTCCCAATACACATCATATATTTAGTTGAGGGGATCAAATGCAATATTCCCAAGTCTGCTGATGGCACTAATCGATTTCAGATTGTGAGTGGGTGAGGAGGATGTAGAAAAGCTCCAAAGTGATTGAGACAAGTGGAATGAATGGGCAAATACGTGACAGATGCTCGTCATCTGTCGTATCAGACTGTCGCATTTCAATTCTGTCGTATCAGACTGTAAGAAAGCTGCACCTTTTTCTCCCCCTTAATTGTGCCATTGACATATTTTAGAAGGTACTAAGAATTCACTCTTATAAAACTTTTAAATATACTCTTCCGAAACCCATCAATTCCTGTCTTAAGTTGCTCAATGATTGACCTTCTATAGCCATACAATCAGAGTAGCAGAGTCTTTGTACCATCAGAAATACAGCACGGTCAATATTAATCCCACTTTTTGAAACAAGACCCATAGCCGTGAATGTTACAGTATTTCAAGGGCACAACCATGTATTTTTAACGATGTGAGATCGTGTACTTTGGTTGGAAAATAGAACTGCAGCCTATTATTTGAAAAGGGATTGGTTGAAACATGTGGATCTGCAATGGAACTTAAGCTGCGCTTTTTTTTTCCTTCTGCACAGTCCTGCGAAATCCATCCTGGGCAGTGAGTTCCCAAACCATAAGTTAATATTGGGAATGGCATTGACACGCTGACCGATGTACGTAGACCCACCAAATGGGTGACTGTAACATTGAAAATAATCTGGATCTCCCTGTTCACCAGCTACTGAAAGCAATATTGCAGGAGCAGAAAGCAGTTAGGAAGATAAATGGTGGGTTGACCTTCATTTGAGGAGGATTTGAGTCCAAGAGTAAGGTTGGCTTACTGTAGCGGCACAGGGCCTTGGTGAGACCCCATCTCGAATATTGTGCAATATTGTGCGCAGTGTTGGCCTCCTTGCCTAATAAAGGACAAACCTGCCATTGAGGGAGAGCGGTAAAGGATGACAAGACTGATCCCTGGGATGACAGACTTGTTGTGGGAAGCAGAGTTTGTATCGAGTGGATATGTATTCCATGGGCTTTAGGAAAAAGAGTGGAAATCACAGTGAAACATATAAAACTCTGACAGGGTGAGACAGATTGGAAGCAGGGATGATAATTCCCCTGGGTGGGGCATCTCAAACAATAGCCCACAGTATCAAACACAGACAGGCCACTCTGCATTGTGATGAAAATAAATGTCTGCACTGAGAGACTGGTGAACCTTGGCAATTGTCTCCCAGATCAGTCTGCTGAAGCAAAGACACTGAATATAAATAAGGATTTCCAGACACTAAAGTAATGGCGAGAGAGCAGGAGAATGGTGTGAAGATAGGTCAGCCATCATTATAAGCTGTTCTCTGATAATGCAATAGCTCTATTTCTGTGCCACACTGTATTCTAGAAAACAGTGCAACGAAAATTGGGGTGGCACGTTGGTTTAGTGGTTAGCACTGCTACCTCACAGCACCAGGGTCCCAGGTTCGATTCCGACCTCGGGTGACTGTCTTTGTGGAGTTTGCGCATACTCCCCGTGTCTGCGTGGGTTTCCTCTGGGTGCTCCGGTTTCCTCCCACAATCCTAAAGATGTGCAGGTTTAGGTGAATTGGTCTTGCTAAATTGCCCATAATGTTAGGTGCTTTAGTTAGAGGGAAATGGCTCTGGGTGAGTTACTCTTTGGAAGGTCAGTGTGTACTTGTTGGGCCGAAGGACCTGTTTCCACACTGTAGGGAATCCAAAACTAAATAATAGGGCCTATGGGAAACAAGGGATAAGCGTGAAACCCACTCACCAAAATATAAGTAAAACTCACACGTTCTAAGTCAATCTCTAAATCATATATTGTAATGCATCAGTACAGTAAATGTAACACTTTAACACTACAGTCACTGACTACAGCCCTGTACCTTTCACCAAGGTCCTCAACAGAAGTAGCCGACTGACCACGTGTGCTGACGCAGAATTCCAGTTCTCTCCAAGATGCTGTCCTCGGTTGGAAATAAACTTCCTTCTAAATATCGACTAAAATTCTCAGTTTCAAGGCTTGCAGAGCGAATTGCATTCCTGTTTTAGCTGACCACACTGAGGGTGCATTTTGGAGACAGAGGATCCTGAAGCTGAATTTTGCTGTCAGCTCGTGCCTGAATTGGAATTACGTCACTGTGAACAGGAGCTTGGTTTATAAAAGAAAGGTCCGCAATTCACTAATCAAGTTACAGCAAAACCATATGTAATAATCACGCGTTAAAGGAAAACTGCCTGTATATTGAATGGAGCAGCAATATTTATGGGCTGAAGGGATGGCAGCAGTTCATATTTTATATTTCCAGATGTTCAAACACATAAAAGAATATGAACACTGTGTGGGGAAAACCTCATTTCTCCATTAGCTAGATCGGGGGAGTGCTCAATGTGTTGAACGGCCTACTCCATTCCCGATGATTCTCTGCAGTCTGTGGGAAAGCTCTGTAAATGTTGTCACAAACTCTCAGATGTTCGGAAGGAGGCCTCTGCAGTGTCGTCAGGACTGTGTTTCGAATTCTTTTTTTCCAATATTGAGGCTGGTGCTGAGTGTTCTGTCCGGGTTAATCCTTTAATACCCCGGAGGAATTGATACAATTGACTGTCTTAATTGGCCTTTTCAGAGACCATTTAAGGGTTTTTCACATGTCTGTGTGTCTGGAGTCACTTTTAGGCCAGACCAGGAAAGCACGGGAGATCCACTTCCTGAAAGTATATTGGGGAAGCATATTGGTATTTACAATTGACATTGACTTCAATGTCACTATTACTGACTCCAGATTTTAGATCACGATGTTTTATTAATTGTTATTAACTTTCACCAGATGTCTGAGCGTTAGCCTAGTCTGGAATAATCCAGTGACATTCCCGCAATAGCATCATCTCCACATGGGGACCTATCAGAAACCACCCTGAGCACGATATTTCTATGCTCCTTGACAGCTCTATCAAAATGAACACTCACTAATTTGTCTTTTGTGATGGGACTGAGGGAATAGTAATTGGTCAGATTGTAATTATTCCCCTCTTAAGTGCCTGGATATGGTTGAGTAATTTTCCACATTGCCAGGGAGATGTCAGGGTTGGAGCGAGAATGAAACAGCTTCCCCAGACAAACGGCTCGTTGTGCAGCACAAGTCTTCAGTCCTGTTGCAGGAATGGTGTCAGGGCCCATTGCCTTTCTTGTATCTACTGTGTTCAGCTGTTTCTCCATGTCACGTGCAGGCAATCGAATTGGTTGAACACTGGCATCTGTGATTCTGTGGGCATCATGACGAGGGTGAGGTGGATCATCGACGCAACACTTCTGGCTGAGGATGTTGCAGACACTAAATCCTTGTCTTTTGCGCTGATGTGCAGAGTTGTTCCGTTATTTAGGATGGGGTTAGCTCCGGAGTCAACTTCTCCAGTAAGTTGCTTCATAGTCCATTGATATTTAAGACTGGATGTGGCAGAACCGCAGACTTAGATCTGATCTGTTAGTCTTGGTATCATTTCTCGTTCTCCATCAGATGTTAGTCCTGCTATTTGGAATGAAACCAATCAAGTGCAGTAGATTTGATGGGTTGCCATCATGTTTAGGTATACATGGTTCTGACCTTGGTATGTTCACCCACACTCGTCACTGAATTATGGATCGACGGAACGGTATTGGTAGCCTGATGGATGTCGGGGATGGAATCGCGTAACAGTGAACAGGAACTTGCTTCATTTTAAGAAAAGCACACAATTGATGAACAGCATTGCAGCCAAATCGTGTTTAATAAACACTTGCCATCGCAGAGCTGCCCGTATCTTGAACGGAGGAGCAAAAATTATGGATAGCAGGGACAACAGCAGTTCTTATTACATATTTCAAAATGTTTAAGCATCTTAAGAGATACGAACACTGTGCGAGGAAAACTGCATTGCGGAGATATTCTGCATGAACTAGAATGGGGATGGCACAATGTGTTGAATGACCTCCTCCTTTCCCGATGTTTGTGTGCATTCTGTGGGAAAGCTCTGTAAATATTATCACAAGCTCTCAGATGTTAGGACGGAGGTCTCTGCAGGGTCAACAGAACTGTGTTTCCCATTCCCTTTTCTGATAACGAGGCTGGTGCCAGGTGTTCTGTCCAGTTTTATCCTTAAAGACGTCGGCGCAGTTTCATATAATACTGTTCTTCCTTGGCCGTTTCAGGGACTGTTGAAGAGTGTATCACATGGCTGTGTGTCTGGAATCACTTTTAGGCCTGAGCAGGAAAGCACATAAGATGTGCTTATGTTGGGGAAAGAAATTGGTGTTTACAATGAACATTGGCTTTCGGGTCACTGTTACTAACACCAGAATTGAGACCTCGATATTCCATTAATTCTTTTTAACTTCCACCTGGTGCCAGATCATCAGCCTGATCTGGATTATTAATCCAGTGACAATTCCACAACAGCAACATCTCCACATCTGGACCTATCAGAAACCACACTGAGCAGTATATTTCTGTGCTGCTTGACAGCTCTGTCAAAAAGAACTCCCACCAATTTGACTATCGTGATAGAACTGAGGGGGAGAAAATTGGTCAGATTCTAATTATTTCTGTCTTAGGGAAATGGACAGAGATGAGTAATTTTCCACATTGCCAGAGAGATGTCAGAGTTGGAGTTCGAGTGAAACAGCTTCCGCAGGGACAACGCTTGTTATGCTGTACAAGCCTATTCAGTCCTATTGCAGGAATGGTACCAGGGCCCATTGCCTTTGTCGTACCTACTGTGTTCAGCTGTTTCTTAATCTCACATGCAGCGAATCGAATTGATTGAAGATTGCCATTGGTGATGCTATGGGCATCATGACGAGGGTGAGGTGGATCATCTATACAACACTTCTGTAAATACACATTTTTGACTTTTACACCGATGGACAGGGCTGTTCTGTTATTTAGGATGGGGATATGTCTGGAGTCCTCTCCTCCAGTAAGTTGTTCAATGGTCCATTGACATTTATGGCTGGATGTGGCAGGACTGCAAATCTTAGAAATGATCTGTTATTCTTGGGATAGTATCTCCTTCTCTATCAGATGTTAGTCCTATTGTTTGGAATCCAACCAGTCAACTGTGGTAGCTTTAATGGGTTATCATTACTTTTAGATGTACATGTTTCTGTCTGCCACGTTTACCCCACATTCATCAGTGAACCATAGATCAGCTTGATACTCATGGTAGACTGGTGGATTATCCTGGGTAAAAATTTACAGATTGTAACTGAATACAATTCTGCTACTGCTGCTGCTGTTAACTACAGCATCACATGATAACCCAGTTTGAGCTGCAATTCAATACTACTGACTGTCCCCCAGATCACACCAAGACGCATTCACCCATCACTCAGTGACCCAACCTTGTTTCTGATGTGGGAGCACTTCCATTTCCATTTTCTCTTTCTGCTGAAGTCTCTCCCTGGTGTCACGCCTGCAATTTGTTACATTACTCAGACACTTTAACATATTCATCAGAACATTTTCCTTTCCCGCAATGCCATTTTCTGCGTTTGAATTGAATGTTTTCCTCTGTTTCTTTCCCTGACCATGATTCAGAGCTCCGTAGTATCAGTCATGCCAGCCTTATGTAGTTTCAGAGCCAATGAATTTGTGCTCCATGCGTTTCCTTTCACTTTCTGTTGTAAGGCGCTACAAGCTGGACAGGGCGTTTGAGCAGCTTTGACACGCGTCTTTGGAACTTGTTCAAAAACAGAAATTGCCGAAGAAACTAAACATGTCAAGCAGCATCTTGTGGAGTAAAATCAGAGTTGATATTTCGGGTCCAGTGACCCTTCTACAATGCTCCCGGTTTCTCCAGCAATTTTTGTATTTTTATTTCTAGTATCCATAGTAATTTGTTTAATTGACAATTTGTGCTGTGCTATTCATTTCTGGAGAACCTCAACAGGTCTGGCAGCATCTGCAGAGACAGAGAAACGGAGTTAGCATTTCAAGCCAAGTGTGACACTTCTTCAGAATGGAAAACGATTGGAAACTGGAATTTTTAGTCCCTTGACAGAGGTGGGGAATGGGTGACAGGGAAAAGAGGGTGTGGCAAAAGTTAAACGGGCTTTTAGCAGTGGTGAAGTGGACGATAATGTAAAATGCGTTTAAATAAGGTGTGTGGGGGGAAGGGTTCTCTCCATTGAGTGCAAGATAAAGACACAACCGCGCAAGGGCATAGGGAGGCTAGGAGGGACAATATTGACCATGTGATATTACACAGATCTGACCACTGATACGTTTTCAATGTTGAGATCGTCACCCCCTTGAGGCAAATGATTTCAGGTGTTTGCCTTCTTATTGGCACTGCTAAGAGTTTCATACTGCCTTAGAATTGTAACATGGAGAAAAATAAATCACAGCATGAAGATTGGGCTGAGTGTTGTTTATCTGTCATTTTGAATATTGTTTCAAACCTGCAGTACTTATTCTTAAGTGCTTGTTCTTGAACTTAGTATTAGATATAGTGTAGGAGGTTGAGGGGTGACATTATAGAAGTTTATAAAATCATGAGAAGCATGGATAGGGTGAATAGCCAAGGATAGGGGTGTTCAAACATTGAGGCCATAGCTTTAAGGTGAAAGGTGGACGATTTAAATGGCACAAAGGGGCAACCTTTTCACTGAGAGAGTGATGGTTGTATGAAATAAGCAGCCAGGTGTAGAGTGGTAGATGTATGCACAGCTATAACATTTCAAAGACATTTGGACAAGCGTATGAATGGGAAATCTTTGAGGCATATGGCCCAAATGCAAGCAGATGGGACTTAGTTTAGTTTGCAAAACCTGGTCAGCGTGGACAAGGTGGGCGAAAGCGTCTGTTTGTGCGCGATCTGACTGTATGAACCTAGAAAGCGAGGGAAAACGAAGAAAATATATGATGTAAGCAAATTGGCAAGAAATATAAAAACAAGCATCATGAGCTTTTACGTGCTTATAAAAAAAGTTTAAGATGGGTGTATGACCTTAAGTATAAATGAAGTCAGGAAAGCATATTCAGGACATTTGGAGAGTGTGATTGCAGAATTGGCTCGAGGGAACAGGCAGATATTTTAAATCAGTATTTGACGTCGTTCCACGCAGAGAAGGTACCATACGTTTTTCAATGACATAATCAAAAGGGTACGAGGAGGGAAGTTCATGAACTGTCTCTATCAAAAGAAACAAGGTTTTTAACGAACAGACAAGACTAATGGTAGACATGTCATGAGTAATTCATGTTTGGTTTTAAAAGACTGGTGGCACTGTGTGAAATATTCCATTACTCTCTGGATTGCAGGGGTGTTCCACCGAAACTGGAGACCCTCCAATGTGGCGCCTGTCTTCAAGAAAGGAGCGAGACAAAAAGCAGGAACCATTTAGCCTAACCATTATTGCTGGGACTCTGCTAGAGTCTGTTATTAAGGAAAGAATTGAAGGGCATTTACAAAAGCTTCACATAGAGTCAGCATGGTTTTGTGAAAGGTGTTCTATACTTTGCCTGTAAAATCGTGCAACGTTTTTCTAGCGATCCCTTAGAATGTAAAGGGCGGATTGATAAAGGGAGAATAGTAGACAAAAGGCTTTCCAGAGATTTTCCACAAGGTATCACAATATAAAGGTTCTTACACAAGACAAATGACGGATAATGTATTAGCATGGAATGGCGATTGGTTAACCCATAGAAATCGGAGGGTCAGGATTCATCGATCTTTATGATAAAGACATATCTACTGGAGTATAAATATCAGTCTGACGGCTTCAGTTATTTACAATCTATACTGATAGCCTGACGGTGGGAGATGAGCGCAATATCCAGGGACATCCGGGCGATGTTGAGTACCTCCAGCCATGATCGGTGGGAGAATCGAGCTGGCATTGAATGAGAGGGACACCATGAGGTGGGTGGGTAGTTAATGAGTTGAGTTTGATAAGATAGTACCAGGAAACTAGCTCGGCCTCCTGAAGACAATCCCTCTGTCTCACTCAATGAAAATGGCACTGAGACAAATTATTGTTAGATTCAGCACAATGAGTCGAAGAATCTGCTGACCCCACTTCCAGTTACAAAGCTGCACAACAAATGTTAATGCAAAACTCTCCATCATCTGAACTCACACCGATATCCCGTTCACACATTATTCCTGGTAATACTGGCTCATGTTGCAAGATGCCGTTGAAATATCTTCACTTCAGCATTCTGAAATCTGCCATCTTCAATGAAATTGTCTCTCAATCTCCCTGTCTCGTTATCCCAAAATCCTTTTTTTTGGTGGTATTTAAATTGACTTCCCTACTATCTCTCTCTGGCAGTGATGTTCACACCGACATCACCGCTTTGTCCGCGAACAATGGAGATATGGAGCTGTAAATGGATGGGAGCTGCACATCCTGTCACTTCCCCATGGGCTGCAGGTTTTCCCATGCTGGGCAGGGTTCTAACACAGTGTTACTGAACAATGCTTTGTGGGGGTGTACACAGCTCTACATGCTGGGAGGGTAACCGTTCCAGGTTTACAGATCAATTCACTGATATTCACTGTACAGCTCCCCACACTGAACAGATAACTTAGCCACGCTTATAGAACAAGCGCACTTGTGTGCATTGCATATTACCCCATGATGGACAGACTATTTCGCTCAGGTTTCTGAACCAATGCACTGGTGTAGTCTGTACTGCTCTCCATGTTGGACAGATAGATTAGTGAGAGCTGCGTAGTATTCCATCCTGGACAGAGTGCTGCGTTGTACTGAGCCTGGTCTGCACGGTGCTCTATGCTGAGAAGATATCTCATCTGGTCTTAGAGGTGTCTGGGCTGGATCTGTGAGGTGGATTGTGCATCCGATATAATTCCTAATAGAGCTATGACTCCTCCAGCTCGACGCATTCGGTTTCCAAACTATGGATTTCTGCAACTTATTGTCCATTAAGTAATTATCCAATTAAAACATAAATATCTGTCCTCTTTTCATGGACTGGAACAGACGCAATATATGAAGAAGGTATTTTCGACCCGAACATTTTCTTATTTTAAAAGTACTTGTCTGGTGCTGTGTTTAAGATGCAATTCGTTTGGTCAAAATATTCAAAATTAAGCAAAACACAATTTATTCAAACACTGTAGACAAAATACAAAAAAAGGAACTTAGAAAAACTTAATTTATTGGAAAACTCAACAGATTAATAGGTTATTTAATTACTAAACAGGAACTGCTCCAATATTGTAACATCCTAGAAACACACACTTGTCAAAAAACAAATTCAGGAAACATTGTCTCACATGCAGTTCTCGAATCCAGGAGGAACGAACATCAAAAGACAATTGGGCGAGAAATCTCACGGAGACAGAGCAGCAGCTGGGGGAGATTTACTTCCTTCCAACCCTGCTGAGAACCCAGCAATAAATGGCAAAAGGAAAAAATATGAATCCTTGTTCTGTGAGAGCATGACCATCGATCCACAGGACCAGGCCGCGGCTGCAAGGACCTCAGGGAATGGACTGCAGCTACACCACCCATGGCACTGTAGTAGCGTCTCAAAAATGCATAATCCCATTTAAGCCCTGCATTGTTGGGAAGATAAATGTCAAAGTTAAATATAAATAATTAAAGCCAAAGAATGCAGCAGGCCTGGTGATCAGACACAGGTGGCCTCGGGAGCCCAACAATTCCTCCCCAGCCAAAACAGAGTAGAATCATCGAGCTTGTGAAGACAAAGTATCATCTCTCTCTGTTAAATCTAAATTTACAATTGGAAATGTGCCATTCAACCAATAGTCAGCGATGTCAACATCACACTGAAACCAAGAATAATTGTCATCTGTCAGCGTTGTTAAGAAAGGGGTTAACTGGAGCTGCTTGTTCAGTGACTGTGATTGATGTCAGGCTCCATGGATCCTAACTGTGTCACTCGAGGTTTTCCTCTTCTATTAATAAGAGGCTTCCTTCAATCTGTTATCTCATAGTATCAGCTGCAGCATCATCCTCAAGATGATTGGGATCAGCAACTACAAACAAAGGGAGAGGAAGACAATCTAAGAACAATAGACTGGGATGTTCCAAAAATGAAGCAGAATCTGAGAACATTGGACTGGCATGTTCCAACAATGGACAGGAGTTTATCTGCGGGTCTTTACTTGCTTTCTCTGGATTGGGCATGGTTAGAGTTGCGGATACAAGCCGTACTGATGATTATTCAAGTTGGGTACTATCCCATCCTCGCTATTACTGGTGCTCCTGGTAAGTCTATCTTTATCAATACTATAAACGATGGTAAAGGTTACTGCTATTTCAGTTATTTATAATTAACAGATGCATAAATTGTTACCATCAGTTTCAGTCACAAACTCCACTTAATTTCTATCAATTTCAGACTCCTCACTCATAAACATCTAAGAAGTACAAAATTGTTCAGACGCTCGAGACTTCCTTTTAGCTTCAACAGTTTCTCTATATTCTCTCTGCCATCAAAGCTGCCCACATCCACCTCTATAATATCCCCAGTCTCCACCTCTGCCTCAGTGCTGTTGTTGAATTAGCCATCAACGATCCCTTTCTTAACTTCAGAATTTACGGCTCCAGTTCTCTTCTGACCCCTCCTCCAATTGCAAATATTTTGTTAATGCCTCTCCAGTTATTTCATAATACGGACCCCATATCAGAGTGATAATGCCACTGGACGGGTAATTGAGAGGCACAGGTTATGACCTTAAATGCATTGTTTCAAATCCTACCACAGCCAATGACAGAACTTAAATTCGAATGACAAAAAATGGAATGAAATCTCATTTTACTAACGGCAACCATAAACCATAAGGATTTATTTCATTTTTTCACTTATAGCATTTGGTAAAGAAACTAAGTGTCACTTCAGACCCACGACCACATGGTTGGCTCCATAATGTCATGACAAATCGCCTCACAGTCAAGGGTAGTTAGTGATGGTCAACAAATGCTGACGTTGCCGGTGATGCTGACACTCACCATGAAGTGAACTGGATTAATTCTGGAACTTTCCAGGCAGGAGTTGTTAACATATTCATCATCTTCAAATTGCAGTCCTCCGAAATATTCATTGGCTGTCAGAAGCCATCTGCCAGCTGAGAGGAATGCATTGAGTCCATCACCCTGAGGAAGGTACAAAAGCAAACTTCCAGATATACTAGGGAACAGGGACTGGTGAAAATGAGGAACTGCACAAAACTAGAATTAATGAAGACTATGTTTTCGAAATTCTAATCGAAGTGAAGTTTGGTAAGGTTCTGCATCTGATGACTATCATCCTGGAATATTGAGGAGGTGGCAAGAGAGCTAGAAAAATAATTACTGGTTATTCTTCAATGCTGGTTACATACTAGAAAGGATCCTACAGACTGAAAACCAGCAATTTTAATCCTAAATATTTAAAACAGGACGGAGAGGGCCAACAGAAAACTAAATAGCTTGATGTCATCTGAAAGAAAAAAAACATTGGGACCTTTTATAAGAATGTTGCAACTAGACACTTGGAAAATAATGATATGATTTGATAGATTTGGCTGAGATTCCATAAAGTGAAATGATCTTTGCTAAACCTGCTGGAGTTTGTGGACTCTCCGTTGTGTCATTGACAATTGAGAACCAGTGGGAGTGGAGAATTGAATTTTCAGAAGAAGTTTGACTGCAGGTGGGTGGAGAATGTTAGAGTACATGGGTAGGTAAGGGTGGAATATGCACAATTGTATTAAAAATGGGGCCATGGACAATATTAACAGAGTAGTGTTTTTTTTCCCAGGACCGGTGGGGTATCAGAAGGAGCAGTTCCTCTGCAATAACTGTGCACAAGGTATAAAAATGATCCAGATGTGATCAACAAATGCCAAAATTCACATCTAAGTTTAGAAAGTGGTGAGATGTTGGGAAGGGCTGTTGTTGAAAAGGACGTGGATGTCCTTGGTTATTAGTCACTAACAGAATTCGTATGGGGCCGGAAGTAATTCTAACTGTCAAGGATATGTGGTCCGTCATGGAAAACTATTAAAGTACCAGAGTAAATATATATTACTCAATGGTAGTGTTTTGTTGAGCCAATATTTGGTGTAATGTGTACAGACTGAGTGCTTTATAAATAATGATCTTCATGTCACCAAGACGTGCAAAGGAGTTTCACCAGAGTGAATCCTGGCATGATGGTACCATCAGGAGAAAGTGCAGTAATTAAGTGTTTAACCTCTAGCGCTGTGAAAGAATAAGAAGTTGAAACTTGATGGTTATGGACGGACACACATTATGTCTCAAGCGTCCATTGATAAGGTGAGAACGTCCATACTTTCCATAGGATGCTCGATTCTTGATAGTTTGCATGCCTGTGCAGAGACCTCATTTCAATTGACAGTGAGGTACAGGCTCTGAATGAACTCTGAACACTTTGATGCACAGTTACTGTGTGACCCTGCAATCAATGTTACATTTTACACAATCCTATCAGAAGCCACAATACCTTCATTCTGAAATATTTAGTCATTCCCCACCAGCTTCTGACTTCCAGAGAGAACATGGGTCTGCTCTCTCAGCGACGGAAGATGCCTTTGAAACTGGTTAAAAATTTGGCTTCATTCCTACTCCCAGGAAACCATGTTAAAGTAACACATATGTACTATGTGTAATTAATCCACGAGGAGCAAAGTTCAGACCCTGTTCCATTTGTTTGTGATGGTGGAGCATCTCAACCACCTTCCTGTTCCTTGGATAGTAACCAGAGAATCTGAATGACTTCTTCCTTTTCGTTTTAAATGACTCCAGGTGTGAAATGGTCACTTTCTGATCCTGTGTAAGTGACGTGTGTGAGTGAGCAGACTGCTTGTCTTCCTGTGTAACAGGCAGGAGGGACGGAATGGGCTGTCCCTCTTTTTGCACAATAGCTTTGATGGGCTGAATGACTTTCCCATATTCATGTGAAGCCAAATTGAGGTACTGCTTGAACCCCTCCGTTTACTGTGGAAATGTCCAGTGTCTGGCAGCGCTGTTACATGAGTGTTACCAACAATTTAGCAGGCTTGATTGCTGTCCAGCTGTTGTTGAGCATGGCCGCAGACTACTTTAGGAACTGAGGGATGACGATGTGTGCTGAACATTGTGTAACCTAGAGTGAATATCCCTACTTCTGTTTGGCGTGAACTCAATGGGCTGAATGACCTGCTTCCACACTGCAGGGATTCCCCTCTGACAAACTGAAAATGCCTGGGCTGAGAGCTCCACTGAGGATCTCCTGCAGTGATGTCCCACAGTTGAGATTATTAATGCCCACCGATAATAAACTTCTTCCCTTGTGCTGTGAATAACTCCAAACACTGGAGAGTTTGCAATGGATTCTCATGAAGTGCGACTTTTCTCAGGCTCCTTGATGTCATCCTCATTTAAATACTGCCTTGATATCAGGGCCAGTCGCTCTTAGCTGAGCCCTTGTATTCACCTCTATCGCTCATGTCAATGCATCATGATATATGATCAGGCAGTGATTTCTTCGAACAGAGGGTAGTGAAAGTTAAGCGTTCTCTATTCCAGGGAGCCAGAGGAGCTAGATCACGGAACGTTCTCTGAAAGGTTATCCCTGTTGCTGTGCACCAAGTCATAGCAGCAAGTGGCCTCCAACTGCTCCTGTATAGCAGTTTTGAGGGGCTGCATGGAACATTGGAACATTGCACTCAGGAGCAGGGTTAAGTTGTTCGACACTGTGAAACTGCTCCACCAGTCACTAATTTTGTGGATGATCAGGTTGTGGTCTCAGCCCCACTTTCCTCTCTGTATTCCATTATCCACGACTCAATCTCTGTCAAATATTGAATGAAATCAGTTTGAATAAATGTGAACCATATAACTCTGGGGAAGAGAATTCACACTCAAATGGCCCTTTTAGAATTTCTCCATATCTCTCTTACAGTGTCATACAGCAGGGAACCATGTCCACATAACTCAGACATCCCAATCTAATCTCAACCTATTTGCCGATATTAGGCCCATATCCTTCTAAATCCTTCCTATTAATATGCATATCCAGATGCCTTTTAAATGCTGTAACTTTAGCAGCTTGCATCACTTTCTCTGACAGCTCATTCCATATCCACATCACATTCTGCATGAAAATGTTATCCCTTTACTCCTTTCTACTCTCACCTTAAGCCTTTATCCTGTAGTTTTGGACTCCCCGATCGTGTGAAAAAGACCTTGGTAATACAGGTTATCCATGTTCCTCATGATTTATAAACCTCTATAGTGTCACGCCTCAGTCTCCGATACTCCAGAGTAAACAATCCCCAGTCTATCCGGTTTCCCATGTAGCTCCATGCAGGGCAATATTCTTGTAAATCTTTTTTTGCACCATCTCATGTTTAACAACATCCTTCCCATAGTAATGAGAACCAAATTAAACTCAATTTTCTAAATGTGACCTCACCAAACATCCTGCCCAGTTGCAATATGATCTCCCAACTTGGGTACTCAATGCACTGAGCAATAAAGACAAGCATACCAAACCCCCTTCTTCACCATCCTGTCTACCTGCGACTTCACTTTTTTAGAGATTAGATTAGATTACTTACAGTGTGGAAACAGACCCTTCGGCCGAGCAAGTCCCCAGCGCCCCTTTGAAGAGCAACCCACTCAGACCCATTCCCCTACATTTATGATCAGCGGTGCAGGCTCGAAGGGCAGAATGGCCTACTCCTGCACCTATTGTCTACCCCTTCACCTAACGCTACGGGAAATTTAGCATGGCTAATTCACCTAACCTGCACGTTTAAGATTGTGGGAGGAAACCGGAGCACCCGGAGGAAACCCGCAGACACAGGGTCAATGTGCAAACTCCTCGCAGACAATTGCCTAAGGCGGTAATTGAACCCAGGTCTGTGGCCCTGTGAGATAGCAGTGCTAACCACTGTGCCTCCTTGTCACCCACGTTTAAGGAACCATGAACCTGCACCCTTTTGTTCAGCAACACTCTCCAGGACCCCACCGTTAATTGTATATGTCCTGCCGTATATTACATTACCAAAATGCAACATTTCACATTTATCTAAATTTACTGTCACTCCTTGGCCCATTGGCCCTTCTGATTAAGGTCCCATTGTACTTTAAGGTAAATCCTGCGGGCCACTGCACCTCTAATTTTGATGTCATCTGTAAACATAATAAACAGGCAAATATTCACATCAAAATCATTGATATAAATGACAAAAGCAGTGGACTCAGCACCTTGTGTTACACCACTGGTCACAGGGTTCCAATCTGAAAAGCAGTCATCTACCACCCTCTGCCTCCGAGCTTCACCCTAATTTTGTATTGGATTGGCTAGCTTATCTTGGATCCATTTATGATCCAAACTTAGTAATTTGTCTGTTGTGCGGAATCCTGACGAATGCCTTGTTGAAGGCTGCATGGACAGCGGCTACCACACTGCCTTCACTAAACTTGTTTGTCACCACTTCAAAAAACGCAATCAATTTTGTTGGAAATGATTTCGCATGCACAAAAACATGTTGACTATGCAAGGTTCGTGAAGGATTGTAGCTCAGGTTGAGGTTTATGGTGTAGGTTCACACACTTTGCTGGGAAGAGGAACACGGAGAGAGAGGGAGCAACAGGCTGTTCTTTCTTAGGAAGAATACATTTTCTCCCTCTCTGAGTTGAATCACACAAGAACATTATTCTGCCCCAAACTGCACCAAACGAAGTCTCTTCGGACATTGTCTGAGCTGTACGACTCCATTGCATTCCCTTCTCCATGTAGGTACATCATTGCTACTGTCGTATGCAGAGCCAGTACTTCCGTAACAACTAGCCCCATTTGATTTGAAGATGGGTTTATATGTTCCCGTATACTTTTAAAATACAACTTCTAATATTTTCACGCTATCTGTATTTAAAAGAATACATCTTCGTCTTAAATTACTTCCCCAGCCTTTTCTCCCATGAAAGATGAAATATTCATCAGGTATTCGCGAGCTGAAAATCTTTTATGGTCAATAAGAACATTTCGCATTCTCAGGCCTGAACACCTAATCGTCGATAACATGATGTCTTCATCCCAAGAATGAGTAAAGAAAAAACATATTTTAAAAGTTTCAAAAGCAATTTATTTTTCACTTCAGTGGAATTACAACCCACACACAGTACATCAGATGTCGTCTCAGCAATGGCCTGTACAGACGCAGCAAAACATCCTTAAGATCAGACCAGATACCCCTTGTAAGAAAAAGTATCATTCCATTTATTTTCCAAACCATGTGCTGTATCTACAGATTAACTTGATGTCAATGACGTACCACCGAGTTCTGCATTCTGCCTCCAGTTATATAATTTACTGTTGTTTTATACTTCCTTCAAAACACAAACTTCCCATCACCCACCTTGTGCATTTTTTTTTTGCCAAAGGTTTACTCACGGCCCTCCCCTATCTGCAGCCCATTGCAGACGCACTACCCTCTCCTGTTTGTATGCTATTGCAGAATCTGTGTCTCCACTTGGCATCTTATTGAATGACTACCCTGGTGTGTGAGCAAATTGAACTCCAGTCCATTCAGCCTCTTTAAACAAATCAATAATCTAGATTGAAAACTGTTGATCACCCCACACTGATCCCTGAGGAATTCCACTAGTGACAGCTTTCCAACCTGACAATAAGTAATTATCTCTATTCTGTACTTCCTGGTAGCTGACCAGGGCTCCCCTGTTCCTGTGTACCTGCCCAGAAAGGTTGCTTGGCCTCCTGCTGTGCTGTGTAGCTGAGTGTCGATTTGTTTCTGATCTCAGTGATCCTCCTTCAGGCCATTTGTTGTCAGATGATCAGGTGGAGTTCGTATCGTCAATGATCCTGATCCCTGAGAGTTTAAAAATGAGCACAGTATATAGACTAACATTTGAGGAGATCGTTATCCGGTCAAACATGCTGTCTTTCAGATGCAGCAAAAAAAAATCTGCAATATCAATCATGTGCTCAATTTTCAGCAGACAGACACTGAGGAAGAGGGGAGATTTCCTATTAGCCCATTTAACATGCGTCCCCTTAACAACACAACCAATAATCTTAAGTTTCATTATTGGCTGTTGGTGCTGTCTTGAAAAATTGTCGCAGTCACTGCACATTAAATAAACTATTGTCTTTGAGAGGTGACCTTATAGATGTTTATAAAATCACCAGGGGCATGGATTGGATAATTAGGAAAGGTCTTTTTCCTGGGGTGGGGAGTTCAGAACTAGAGGGCATATGTTTAAGGTGAGAGGGGAATGATATAAAAGGGACCTAAGGGGCAACACGTTCACACAGAGCGTTCTGTATGTATGGAAAGGGCTGCCAGATGAAGTGGTGGAGTCTGGTATAATTACAATATTTAAAAGTCATCCAGATGTGTATATGGAAATGAATGATTCAGAGGGATTTGGGGGAAATACTGGTAAATGGGTCTAAATTAATTTAGAATATCTGGTTGGCACGGATGAGTTGGACCAAAGGGTCTAGTTCTCTTATGTATATATCTATTACACTATGTCTGAATCCTTCATTCGATTCCTGTATAACTCCTTAGAAGGGCAGAATGGTCTTCTCCTGCCTCATTGCAGTGATACTGATTGGCTGAATGGGGTCTTCCTCTCCCTCTATAACAGCGTCAAGGAGTACAGTGAGAGAACAACATGAGATAGGATCTCCAGACAGCTGCTCAGCTTAGAAAGATCATGGCTGGTTTGTTTGCTGCTGAAAATCTCATTACTGCCTATTGTCAATAAACACTGACTTCCCTGTCCAACAACGTCAGTCAAGGTCAGTCTTGAATATCTTCAATAACCCAGTCTTCACTGTTCGCTGAGGATTAGAATACCACAGACATCACAACCTTAAGGCTATAGAAACATCCTTATCTCAATCTTAAATGGGGAAACCTCTTAATTTAAAATTGTATGAACTTCACAGCCAGTCACCTTCTCGTTTTTGATAAATGAGGGCACAAGCAAAAGGAAAGAAGTAGACCATTCAGCCCCTCAAACCTATGCCACATTCTTATTGACTCTGTTCAGTAAAGCATTTATCAAACTCAGCCTCCACTGCTCTCTTGGGTAGACGTTTCCGATACTGTAAACCGTAGAGCGTATGAAATTGGTGCAGAACTGGACTGTTTGGTCCACCAAGTCTGATCTGCTGTTAGATCATGGCTGACATGTTTCTCAACAAAATTCTCCTGCTTTTCACTGTAACCCTTGCTCCCCTTATCAATCAACTCGTTATCTATTTCTGTCTTTAACACAGAACTGTGTCTATGTGTCTGTATGTCTGCATGTGTGTGTTTCGGGTTATTGGCAGTAGGTAGAGGGTGGTGGACGAGGGTTGTCTTTTGAACTGGGTGCCTGTGACTACCGGCGTTCCACAGGCATTGTTGCTGGATCCACTTTTTGTTGTCACTTTTATCAATGATTTAGATGAGAATTATTGAAGGCATGGTGAGCAAGTTTACGGATGACACCAAGATTAGTTATATCATGGAAGGTGAAGAAGGTTACATAAGATTACAAAGAGATCATGATTAATTGGATCAATGAATCACAGCGTTGTACAGCACAGAAAGAGTCCCTTTAGTCCAAAACATTCGAATCAACCAGATGTCGTAAATTAACTTAGTTTCATTTTCCAGCATTTGTCCCATATCCCTCTAAACCCTGTCAATTCATGTCCCCATCCAGGTGCCTTTTAAATGTTGTAATTTGTACCAAACTCCATCATTTACTTGGCAGCTCATTGCATACACGCATCAACCTCTGTGTGAAAATAGTCCCCTAAGGTCCCTTTTAAATCTTGTCCATCTCACCTTAAATCTATGTCCTCTAGTTTTGGAATTCCCTACCCTAGGGTAAAGACCCTGACTATTCACCCTACCCATGGTCTTCTTGATCCTATAAACCTCTAGAATGTGCAAATGTGACTCCAATGGCTGTGCCTTCAGTTATCCCGGGCCCACATTCTGACATTCAATACTGACACCGCTTCCTTCTCCATCACGTCACAATTCTAAAATTATTTTAAGAAATTGTTGAGCCACATTATAAAATACCTCTGTGGAATTTGAGTCTCGACTTTTGTATTCAGAGGTCGGGACACTACCACCGCTTGGCAATAGTCCCTAAAGCTGCAATATTATTCACCTCTGTGTTTGTTCGTTAGCTAGTTGTGAAATACTGTGACATACCTCCGTGACAGGCAGGGCTTGAATCCAGACCTTCTTGTCCAGAGTGAGAGACAGTACCACGCAAGTTCAAGTATTGGAATATAACCCAGACCTCTAGCTCAAGAGGCATGGGCATTACCCATTGCTCAAGACTTCAACCTTGCCCAGATTGTTCGTCATACTTTAAATGTCAGCTTTCAGCTCTGTGTGGATTCATTAAAATTTGGCTCACGTTACTGAATGAAACACTTAAAAGAATTACATTATTAAACAGGTGAAAGGTGCGCACCTCAACTATAGGATGTTGAGTTTACGTGCTCTGCCTTCGAGATAAACTGTGAAGATCTTTAATTGTTTGGCTATGATTTCCACCTCAAGTGTCTACTATCTGACATCTGCAATATGAGGGAAAGATATCCTGCAGACACATTCTGCACTGTAAAGGATCTCAAATAGATAGTTATTACTGAACCTCTGAGACTAAGAAAGAGCATACTTTCTGGTTCCAAAGCATCGATCACCATTTCCCGCCTCGAACGTGTGACTGCCTATTCTTAAAACCATGAAATAATCCAAGACAGCTTTCTAAGCTTTCTTCCCCAGTACTATCACTCACTGGGCTGAGGATTGGCAGATGGAGTTTAATTTCGATTAATGAAAGGGATCGCAATTTCGTAAAACAAACAAGCAGAGGACGTCTACAGTTAAATGTCGGGCCATTGGTAGTGTTGTAGAACAGAGGGCTCGAGGGGTTCTGGTATATTTCTTTGAAGTTTGAATCATGTATAGGCAGGGTGGGTATGAAGGCATTTGGCTTGCTGGTCTTCATTGCTAAGACCTTGGAGTACAGGAGGTGGATTGTGCAGGACATTCTTGACGTCTCCCCGGAGTACTGTGTGCAGTTCTGGTCACCCACTCACAATGAGGATATTATAAAACTGGAGATGTTTCAGAAAAGATTTACCAGGATGTTGTTGGAAATGGAGAGTTTAAGTTATAAGGATAGGCTCGATGAACTGGAAACTTTTCCACTGCAGCATAGGAGGTTGAGATCTTATAAAGCTTACGGAGGTTTATGAAGCAATGAGGGGTATAGACAATGCTGAATGGCAGGTGTCCTTTCCTTAGCGTGGAGGATTTCAAGACTAGGGAGTAATTTTAAGATACGAGGAGAAAGGCTTACAGAAGACATCGTGTCATAGAAACAGACCCTTCTATCCAACTCGTCCATACTGACCAGATGTCCTACATTAATGTAGTTCAATTTGCTAGCATTTGGCTCATATCTCCCTAAACACGTCCTATTCATCTGCCCATCTCGATGTATTTTAAATGTTGTAATTGTATCAGCCTCCGTAACTTCCTCTGGCAGCTCGGTACATGCGCAGCACCCTCTATTTGAAAACGTTGCCCCTTAGATCCTTTTTAAGTCTTTCCCCTCTCACCTTCAAACCATGCCGCATAGGTTTGGAATGTGCTACC
The DNA here is from genome assembly GCF_037043375.1 of Chiloscyllium plagiosum. Classification (NCBI taxonomy): domain Eukaryota; kingdom Metazoa; phylum Chordata; class Chondrichthyes; order Orectolobiformes; family Hemiscylliidae; genus Chiloscyllium; species Chiloscyllium plagiosum. Next base: position 84,919,907 of record NW_028270167.1, read on the forward strand.
CTTGCTGAAACGATTTGGCAATTCACACTATCCATTCCACATATGACTTTATAATCCTGTAAGATCACCTCTCAACTGCTGAAGTTCCGGCAAAATAACCCCAGCGTATTCAGCATCTGCATAAATCTCAAAACCTCTAACTCTGGCAAATTTTGTAAATCTTTTCTGAACTCTTTCAGGTTTCACCATCCTTCCTGCATGGGTGAGACCTTAACTGCACGAAGTGTTCAAAAGTGGCCTAATCAATGTCGTGGACAACCACAACGTGATCTCCTCACTCTTATATTCAATGCACTGTCCAATAACGGCAAGCATACCAAACGCTTTCTTCACTAGCCGACGTAACTGCGATTCCACTTTCAAAATAGTATGAACCTGCACTCCAAGGTCTTGTTATTTAGCAACACTCCCCACGTACTTAACATTAAATGCATAAGTCAAGCCTTAATTTACCTTTCCAAATTGCAGCACCTCACTGTTGTTGTGGTTTTGTGTTGTGGACCACAACAACGAGCACCCGAGCTACAAATCTTCTCACAAACTTTGCAGCACCTCACATTTATCTAAATTAAACTCCATCTCCCACTCCTCAGGTCATTGGCTCATCTGATCAAAATCCTGTTGTAATCTGAGGTAACATTCTTCTCTGTCCACTGTAACTCCAATTTTGGTGTTTTCTATAAACCTACTAACCATACCTCCTATGTTCATATCCAAATCATTTATATAAATGACAAATAGCAATGGTTCCAGCACCGATTTTTGTGGCACGCCACTGGTCACAGGCCTACAGTCTGAAAAGCAACCCACCACCACCACGCTCTGTCTTATACCTTCGAGCCAGTCTGTACCCAAACGGCGAGTTCTCCCTGCATTCCATGAGATCTAACCTTGCTAACCAGCCTTAACTTAGGAATCTTGTTGAACGCCTTGCTGAAATCCACATAAATCACATCCACTGCTGTGCTCTCATCAATCCTGTTCGTTGATTCGTCAAGCAAAAATAATCAAGTTTGTGAAACACGATTTCCCACGCACAAAACATATTGACAATCCTAATCAGTCCTTGCCTTGCCAAATACATGCACATCCTGTCCCTCAGTATTCTCTCCAACAACGTGCCCACCACCGATGTCAGGCTCACTGGTCTATAGTTCCCTGGCTTATCCTTCCCACTTTGTTTTATAATGGAACCATGTTAGTCAGCCTAATGTCTTCCAGCACCTCACCTGTGACTATTGATGATAAGAATATACCATCAAGATTCCCATCAATCACTTCCTGAGCATCCCACATGGTTCTTGTGTATACGTGATAAGGACCGATGTGCATTTTTATTACACAACATTTAATTCGTGAATGGAATGAACGTCCTGAGAAGTGGTGGATGTGGGTAAAGTTACAGTATTTAAAAGACATATGATACAGAACAAAAATAAAGGAAAGTTTGGGAAAATCTGGGCCAAGCGTTGGCAGGTGGGTCAAGTTCAGTTTGAGATAATCTTCAGCATGGACTGTATGGGCCGATAGGTCTGTTTTCAAACCCTCTGTGTAACTCGATGAATCCATGTGTGTTTGCATGTCCAAGTATGTATCTGTGTATTTCTGTCCGTGCTTGTCTATTTGTGTATGTCTATATGTGTCCCTGTGTGCCCCTCTACGTGTATATGTTTCTCTATGCATGTAATGTGTCTGTTTCTGTGAGTGTGTGCGTGGGTCTGTGTCTGTGCGTGTGAGTGTATGTGCATGGTTGTCTGTCTGTCTGTGTGCCTGCGTGTTTTGATGGTGCTGTCAGTTTGGATGGTGCTGTGAGCTGATGCCCTCCCTCTGTCCCTCGCTAACTGAATCCCTGATTATTTTCACACTCCACTTCCACCTGAACAGTGGTGTGAGGACATCAGCAGAGACTGACAGCAACAGAAAGCTCAGCCTGTCTGGCAGCATCTGTGGACAGAAATGAAAGTTAACGTTACAGGTCGAGTGGCCCTTCCTCAGAATTCGTGTCAAGGGCATATTACATCACTTTACGCACCATAGAGACTGCCAGACTCGCCCCCACACTGATACACACGGATAGATACACACTAATACAGAGACATAGAGACACTCACTAATATACAGAAACTAATACAGACATGGAGATTCTGTCAGTGTTTCTCTTGCTCCATGGTTTCTTGCCAATATTTCACTCACTCTGGTGTGTGTCAGTGTTTCAGTCTGTCCTCAGGGAGTGTGTTAGTATTGCACTTGCTCACAATAGTATCAGCACATCCACTAAGACCTCCATTCCCCTGTCGACAAACTGTGGACTGCTATGCTCGGCGTAAACTGTGCAGTGCAGGTCTCAACAGAGAAAGGTCAATTATGTGCCCATTGGCCTTTTACAGATGGCACCAGTACCAGGGATCACGGAATATCCAGGGACATTCGGACGATGGTGAGTTCCTCCAGCCATGATGGGTGGGAGAATCCGGCTGGCATTGAATGAGAGGGACACCATGGAGTGGGGTGGGTAGTTCATGACGTGAGTTCGATAAGGGAGTACCAGGAAACTAACTCAGTCTCATGCAGAAGATCTCTCTGTCACACGTGTTGAAAATGACACTGAGACAAATTATTGTTAGATTCAACCTAATGAGTCGAACTCTGTGCTGACCCTACTCCCACTTACAAAACTGCAGAATAAATGTTCATCCAAATCTCTCCATCATCTGACCTCACACCAATATTCCATTCACCCATTATTCCTGGAAACATGTTGCACGAAACTTTTGAAATGTCAACATTTCAGCATTCTGGAACCTGTGATCGCATCCTTCCATGACATTGTCTCTCAATTTTGCCCATTCTGTCTTTACCCCAATCCACTCCCATTTAGGGATATTTAAGCTGATTCCCTGCGATCTCTCTCTGGCAGTGATATTCACACCCACCCTTACCATGTCACAGTGTAGATATGAATCTGCACATTTTATCACTTCCCGCGTGGGCTGCAAGTTTACCCACACAGTGTACCGAGAAATGTACTGGTGTAGTGGATATAGTTTCACACCCTTGTCACATATCTAATCTGGGTTTATAGATCAATGCACAGCTGAGGTCTGCACATTGTTCCACTATGAACAGATTGCAGGGTGGTGTTCAGCAGTACACTAGCTTGATCTGCACCGTGATCCATGCTCAACAGCTGTCCCCTCTGCGTTTATGGTGTCTGGGCTGTTTCTGTGAGATGGATTCAGAATGTGATATGACTAACCATTTCAGTTGATATGGCATTGCCTTCCCTCAGTCTCTCTGTGTCGATTATCCAAATCTCAGACCGTTCTTCATACTTAACCTGGCTTCCTTCAAGTACATTTTCTCTCAAGCAATGACCTTATGCATTCATGTATCACACACACACACACACACACACACACACAAACACACACACACACACACACACACACACACACACACACACACACACACACACACACACACACACACACACACACACACACACACACACACACACACACACACACACACACACACACACACACACACACACACCCTTTCCCTTATACTGGTCCAATGGAGATAAAATTCCTCCCCTTATAGATAGTAATCTGATGTATGCATCATTTCCATATGATATTTAAGTTTTGCAATGCTCTCCATTCTGGGCAGATAGTGCAGTTTACTGAGCAATACACTAGCATGACCTGCACAGCTCTCCATGCTGGGCTATTATCTTGTCTCAGTTTATGTTGTTTGAGGTGTTCTGTGAAGCAGATTCAGAATATCATGAAACAAACCATTTCAGCTGGTCTGAAAACCCCTTTATTCAATGTTTTCATTTTTGCAATTTTACTCTCGAAGAGTTCATTCCTCCCGTTCGTTCCACTGCCCTGTCTTTTTTCCATATTTCCACATCATGTCCGCAATTAACTAACTGTCTGTTTCTGTCTTTAATGTGAAGCTCTCTGTCCCTCTATACCTTTCATGGCCTTGGTATTTGGCTCCACGGAGCATCGAGTGTTGGCATTGTAGAGCACAGAAACAAGGAAATGGTGTGTGTCAACCTGTTGATCACTTCCTGGTGTGTCCCATGTGGTTCTCCATGGACAGGGTGGTGAGTATCAGCCTGTTGTTCACTTCCCGGTTTGTCCCATGTGGTGCTCCATGGACAGGGGTGTATGGGTTGGGCTATTGTTCACTTCCTGATGTATCCAATGTGGTGCCCCTCCCCTTGAGTATTATTGTAAAGGACCGGGTATCTAAAATCTCTGACAATGCTCTCATTATAAAGAACGTTATTTTCTCATTTTCTTTAAAGAGAGATCTTAAATACCTGCTGACTCAAGTAAATAACTTCGGAGGCTTTTAGGTTTATTTATATAGATAGTGGTAACAATGGCCAGCACGCCCAGACCAGGCTTTCCAGTCTTTATGAGCTCCAGCAGTCACCAGATGCTTGGGGTCAGAGAAGAGTTGGATGTTTCAGTAAATTGTCCCGAGCTGCTATTCTCTCTGAAATGTGTTTTGATGCTGTTTCCTTCTCGATTCGAGAACTGCATGCAAGGCTGAAGGCCTTGGATGTGTCTGTTTGCCAAGGAATGAGTTTATGGGATGTTAGTACATTGGAACAGTTCATTCGTAGAAAGTACTGTATCTATTATTCTGTTACGTTGCTAGCAATTAAGTTATTCTAAATTCTTCTTATCTTTATTTGTATTTTTATTAGAGTGTTTAAATAAATTGTATTTTGCTTAAAGTTGAGTGGTTTGACCAGCCACATCACATCTGGAACACCCACTTCATATCGACCTTTATTATAAGACAAGTTTGGCGTCCAAGCGAACACCTTAACATATTTTACGGAAGTCTGGTCTGGTCCATAGCATGCTTGGGACTCTTGTCCAGTTCGAACTCCACAATTCCAAATGGGGTTCACGATTTGAATCTCTACAGTGTGGAATCAGGTCATTTGACCCAACAAGTTCACACCAACCCATAGAAGAGTAAATTACGCAGACCCATTCCACTACCATATTACTCCATATTTACCCCTGACTAATTCAACTAATCTACACATCTCTGAACAGTAAGGCCAATCTAACAAGGCCAATTCACCTAACCTGCACATCTTTGGGCTGTGGGAGGAAAACGGAGCACCAGAAGGAAATCCACGTGGGAACGGGGCGAATGTGCACAGGGAGATTGTTGAGCTCAAAGATAACGTCTGGTAATTGTTGTGCCTTTTGCTCAGAGTGTTGAATTCGGTTGGTTTGAGTAGTGCTTTGTGTAGTAACGGTTCTTTCTGTTTCTACGAGTTCTCTGGATATGGAAGAATGAAGTTCGGACTTTACAAAAGGTGAGCAAGGCAAAGCTGTTAAAATCGGCAGACAAGCTGGAGTTGGGTTCGTGAGAAACGGGGAGATAATTACAGCAATAGCTTGGCATTTAGATTTTTGTGGAAACACCATCAGAGTCTTTGGAAATGGCTGGAATTCAATTGCAGATGAGACAGCTTGAACACAAAAAGGAATTGAAACAGTTTGAAATAAGATTAAAAGTAGAATTGAAAGAAAAGGAGAGGAAGAAGAAAGACAGAAAAAGAAAGAAGAAAATCAGAAAGCGAGAGAGTTTCCAGGAACAGCTTTCCAAACTACAATTAACCTAGCAGCAGAGTGTGAGGGGATCCTGATTCACCAAGGAGTTGGTCACAGAGCGGTGTCACCTCCTTCAACACGTCCTGCAGTTTCACACCTGGGGGGGTGGTGGGGAGGACGGTGCTGCCAGTGGCTGTTAGGGCCACTGTTTCATTCAGCTTCTATGAACATTCCAGGCAGGACTGGTTGACATATCCATTATCTTCCATTACATTGACTTCAATGTCACCATTCAGAGACGGAGGATATATATGGTGGATGAGGTGAATACAATGTTTTCTCCCTCAGCAGGGAACTGCCGAGAATATCCTTGTTTTCCCAGTGCAATGGGATTCCCAATGACGTACACGGTTCTGCGCATCCCCATGTCATTGAGGAGATGTAGAGGAAGTGAAGGACATCTCACTCCATTAACATTGCAGTGTGTCCCTGCACAGGACATCATGTTGGTGTCCTGGCAGCAGCCACAGCCTCTTCATTCAGAAGCAGGCAGACCATTCCTTCATCATCGGTCTCCATGCAGAAATAAATAACTGTATCTTAAAGGTCGTCCCCTTGCTACATTTTTCAAAAAACTGTCCCCACTGCCAACCAACAACATCAAAATATCCGGTTTGTACTGAGAGCAATTAGGCCATTGGGAATGTCACGGATCAGACCATCAAAGAGATGGAGCAAAATCTCCCATGCATGAATGGGTCTGCGTGAAATCCACAGTACACAGTATTACTGAGTCGTGTCATGGCGCTCCATTTCAAGAACATACACCCTTTCATTCTTCCTGTAAAGGAAATGACAGGTTATATCATGTTATATTCCAACTGCCTCTCTTGATAATTTAATGTCTTGCTTATCACAGAGTCATCACCAAACGTAGTTATAGTACATCTGTTCCATCCTCCTGATCATTGGTATCGATTGCAAATAGTTAAGGACCCAGCACTGGTCATTGTGTGACTCTACTGATGACGTTCTGTCAAACTGATTTAAACTCATTTATCCGGAGTGCCTACTTCCTTTGTGATAACCAGTCCTCCCCTATCCCTGTGTAACACATTCAAAGGGCTGAATAACAACAAGGAACAACAGTCAGTGATTCAACCAATCGATTCTGCTCCACCACTGAATCCAATCATGGCTAATGTCATCGCGACCCCTGTTCCACTTTCCTGCCATCTGTCCATCCTAAACTCCGATCCCTTGCTGTAGATTGCGTCGCATGAAAAAATATCCACTCCACACCTACACTTTCAATTACATTTAGCATTTTGCAGACTTCAATGAGATCTCCTTTCATTATTATAAACTTGAGAGTATAGGCCTGACCTGCTCAATCTCTCTTCATAAGACGATCCCCTCATCTCTGGAATCAATCTAATGAGCCTGTTCTGAATTACCTCCAACGCAAATGCATCCTTCCGCAAGTCAGGACACCAAAACTGTCCTCCAGTTGCAGCGTTACTAATGTCTAGCATAGATACAGCAACACTCCCTACCTTTTTACTCTATCCTTTTACAGGTAAAATCTGAAACTACGCTTGCCTTTCCCATTACTTGGTGCATCTGCATGCAGGTTTTCTGTGATATGCACGTGAACACATAGACCCCTCTGCACCTGAGCACATTGACGTTTCTCTCCATTTAGATAATAATTTGCTTTTTCTATTTCACTGGCCAAATTGAATAATCTCATAGTTATCCACTTTAATTTTCATTGCCAAATATTAGCCCTTTCACCCAACCTATCCATATTCACTTTTAAATCACTTATGCCTTCATTCCGACGTAATTTCACACTGATACGGGCTATACCTGCAATCGTAAGGACAGACTGACTGGGAGAGAGGGTGGGGTGGCCCTGTTGGTAAAGGATGATAATTAGTCCCTTGCGCGGGGGGACCTAGAATCAGGGGGTGTAGAGTCAGTATGGATAGAGCTGAGAAATACTAAGGGTAAAAAGACCCTCTTGGGAGTTATCTATAGGCCCCCAAACTGTAGTATGGATGTAGGGTGTAAGTTGAATAAGGACCTGAAATTAGCCTGTCGCAAAAATGTTCCTACAGTTGATATTGGGGATTTCAACATGCACGTAGACTGGGAGAATCAGGATGGTATTGGACCTCAAGAAAGAGACTTTGTGCAGTGTCTCCGAGATGGATTCTTAGAATAGCTGGTGCTGGAGCCTACCAGGGAGAAGGAAATTCTGGATCTGTTATTGTGCAACGAACCAGAATTGATCAGGGACTTCGAAGTGAAGGAGCCATTGGGAAGTAGTTACCATAATACAATAAGAATCAATCTGCAATTTGCGAGGGAGAGGGTACAATCGGTTGTGACAATATTTCAGTTGAATAAAGGGAGATATGGAGCTATGAGGGAGGAGCTGGCCAAAGTTTAATGGTGCAATACCTCATCAGTGTGACAGAGGAGGAACAATGTCAGACGTTTCTGGGTATAATGCAGAAGATGCAGGATCAGTTCATTCCAAAAAGGAAGGAAGGTCCTATGAGGAGGCAGGGGTGACCGTGGCTGACGAGGGAAGTTAAGAAACGTATAAAGTCAAAAGTGAAAAAGTATAACATAGCAAAGATGAGTGGGAAAATGGAGGACTGGGAAGCTTTTAAAGAACAACAGAGGAATAGTAAGAAGGAAATACTCTGAGAAAAAAAAACGGCACGAAGGTAAACTGGCGAAAAAATACAAAGGAGGATAGTAAACGCTCTTTTAGGTAGGTGAAAGGGAAAAAAAATGGTTAAGACTAAAATTGGGCCCTTGAAGACAGAAACAGGGGAATATGTTACGGGGAACAAAGAAATGGCAGAAGAGTTGAATTGGTACTTCAGATTAATGTTTACTGGGGAAGACACAAGCAATCTCCCAGCGTAACAGTGGCTGAAGGACCTGAACTGAAGGAAATTTATATTTACCATAAATTGGTTTTGGAGAGATTGTTATGTCTGAAGGTTGATAATTCCCCAGGGGCTGATTGTCTACATCCCAGGGTACTGAAGGAAGTGGCTCTGGAAATCGTGGGTGCGTTGGTGATTATTTTCCACAGTTCGATAGATTCAGGACCAGTTCCTGCGGATTGGAGGGTGGCTAATGTTGTACCACTTTTTACGAAAGGAGCGAGAGAGAAAGCAGGAAATTATAGACCAGTTAGTCTGACCTCAGTGGTGGGAAAAATGCTGGAGTCAATTATAAAGGATGAAATTACGATACATCTTGATAGTAGTAACAGGATAGGTCAGAGTCAGCATGGATTTATGAAGGGGAAATCATGTTTGACTAATCTTCTGGAATTTTTTTGAGAATGTAACTCTGAAGATGGACAAAGGAGATCCAGTGGATGTAGTGTACCTGGACTTTCAGAAAGCTTTTGATAAAATTCCACATAGGAGGTTAGTGAGCAAATTAGGGCGCATGGTATTGGAGGCAAAGTACTAACTTGGATTGAAAATTGGTTCACTGATAGGAAACAAAGAGTAGTGATAAACGGCTCCCTTTTGTAATGGCAGGCCTTGAGCATTGGGGTACCGCAGGGATCAGTGCTGGGACCGTATCATTTTATAATATATATTAATGATATAGAAGATGGTATTAATAGTAAAATTAGCAAATTTGCTGGTGATGCAAAGCTGGGTGGCAGGGTGAAATGTGAGGAGGATGTTAGGAGATTACAGGGTGACCTGGGCAGGTTAGGTGAGTGGACAGATGCATGGCAGATGCAGTTCAATGTGGATATATGTATGGTTATCCACTTTGGTGGCAAGAACAGGAAGGCAGATTACTACCTAAATGGAGTCAAGTTAGATAAAGAGGCAGTACAAATAGATGTGGCTGCTCTTGTACACCAGTCAATGAAGTCAGGTATGCAGTTACAGCAGGTAGTCAAGAAAGCTAATAGCATGCTGGCCTTCATAACAAGAGGGATTGAGTATAGAAGCAAAGAGGTTCTTCTGCAGCTATACAGAGCCCTGGTGAGACTGCACCTGGAATATTGTATGCAGTTCTGGTTTCCAAATTTGAGGAAAGACATTCTGGCTATTGAGGGAGTGCAGCGTAGTTTCACGAGGTCAATTTCTGGAATGGCGGGACTATCTTATGTTGATAGATTGGAGCGATTGGGCTTGTATACCCTTGAGTTTAGAAGACTGACAGGGGATCTGATTGAGACATGCAAGATTATTAAAGGATTGGACACTCTGGAGGTAGGAAACATGTTTCTGTTGATGGATGAGTCCCGAACCAGAGGACACAGATTAAAAATATGGGGTAAGCCATTTAACACAGAGATGGGGTGAAACTTCTTCACGCAGAGAGTGTTGGTTTTGTGGAATGCTCTGCCCCAGAAAGCAGTGGAGGCCCAGTCTCTGGAGTCGTTTAAGAATGAGTTGGATAGAGCTCTCAAGGATAGTGGAATCAAGGGTTACGGAGATAAAGCAGGAACAGGATACCGATTGAGGATGATCAGCCATGATCATAATGAATGATGGTGCAGTCTCGAACGTCAGAATGGCCTACTCCTGCACCTATTTTCTATTGATGTTAGTGACATCTGGAAATTTGGCTATGGTATGTTCCATCCTGTCAACCGAGTAATAATATTGAAGACAAATTCGTAAGGCATGAGTACTGAAATATGTGGCACCCCACAAAGTACATTTGGCAAAAGAAAATGCCACATTTATTCCATCTGACTTCATTTTGTTGGTTCACCAATCCACCAACCAAGCTAATAAATTACTCCTAAACACATGTCGTTTGATCTTACTGCTTACTCTTTGGAGAAGCGACATATCCAATCCCTTCTGGAAGACCAGATATATTCCATCTCCAGGATTACCACTATCCACCTTGTTTGTGACATGTTTAAATAACTCAAGCAAACAATTCATCCACGATTTCGCCTTCATAAAACCATGTTGACTCTGACGGATTGTCGTTTAACTTTGCAAATGTCCTGAACACTGGACTCTACCAATTTGCCTTAAATTACAATAGTTTATTGTTACATTTTACTCCTTGAAGTATACCATTATTATAAGCCCTTCCCTTTCGAAAAACTTTACTTTTTCTTTGAATTAGTGTTTAACAGGCACAAGCCTTTAAGACATCTGCTCCAATTGCGTGTAAGAGCCATGTGTGGCTGAATGGACTCATCATCCTGCTGGTGTACAAACTCGATGGGCTGACTTCTTTCTGGTGTTCCCATGTTATCGTCTCCAAGGCCAGAATGACCTTCTCCCGTTGATGTATTAGAGGGTTGGGGATTATGGAATCTTCCTGTTGCTTTGTAACAGCTTAAGGGGCTGATTAGTCTTCTCAGACAACAGGACCTCCTCCATAACAGGCTGGTGAAACTGAACTGTCTCCACATGCATCCCTGAGATGGGATCGAGGGAGTGATTTGCCTTGTCCTGTTCCCTTACAACAGACACGTGTCTGAATTACCACCGTCTTTCTCATAAAAAAAAGTCTCAGATTATATTGCATTCTTATCCGCATTCACTTGCAAAAGGCTCAGTGGGTCTGAATGGCCTCCTGTTATCCCAGTGTAACAATCTCCAGTTACTGTGTGGTCTCTTCCAGCTCCTTGACAGGGCTCAATGGACTGTACCTGTTGCGATGTAATAGGATACTGGTCCGCTTTGATCTACTCTGGGTCCAGTGTTATAGGCTCGAGGAGCTGATTGGCCGCCTCCTGAAACTGCATATCAGGCTCCAAGGGCTGAGTAGCCTCGTCCTGTTTTGGTTTAACAGGTTGAAGGCCTGAGTATCCTTCTTTTATCTCTGTGTAACAGGCTGGAGAATGGCATGGATTTCTCCACTATGTGTATAATTGGATTCTATTGCTGACTCCTTCTGGTCATATATGCTGAAATAAGATCATCTTTCATTCTTTTAAAGTCCAATGTGTATTGGATCAACCTGACCATCCTTTCCTTATAAACTAACAGCCTCATTCCACGAATCAGTTGAGGGAACCATCTCAGAACTGCTTCCAATGTAACAATATCCTTTCTTCAGTGAGATTAAATCTGTACACACTACTCCAGATGTGATCTTAATAAGATCCTGTACAGCAGCAGCAATGCTTCACCAGCCTGCTGTAAGGTTCCCACCCAGGTTATATCAGTCTCAGCTGTCGCAGGGAATACATAGCATTGTTGTAAGATTATTGTCCTTCTCTACGCCACCAGTAGAGATCTGGAGATATGGAGAAAATCTCACAATAAAGCTTGAGAAGAGCATGAATGATGTGGCGATATGATCACTACCATTAATCTCCCCAGAATCAACTTCACTGAGATTTCACTGAATCATGTAAGGTGGAGCTCAGAAACAGCAATGAGAAGCAAACATTAATAGGAGTTATATATCAAAGGGAAAGAAACAATACAAATGTTTTATAACAGGAAATGAGATATACACGTTTATGGGTACTGCAGTAATAATGTACTGTTCAAATTATATCTCAGCTGTGTTAACCCAACTGAATGCGAAACGGATTTCATGAGCATGCTTGATCTGGCTTGTACTAACATTATTTCGAGCACCGAGGTCGAGATCAGGTAATTTAGGAATTGATGTTGGATCATCAGAAGAGCCAATTGAAAACTTTGCTGTCAAGGACCTTTTGGGTACAGTGACCTCAACATTTTATTTGAGATTAGATTCCCTCCAGTACGGAAACAGGCCCTTCGGGCCAAAACGTCCACAACAACACTCCAATGAGTTACCCACCTAGACCGATGTCCCTCTTATTAATGCACCTACAGCTATGGGCAGTTTAACATGGCCAATTCACCTGACCTGCACATCTTTGGACTATGGGAGGAAACCGGAGCACTCGGAGGAAACCGACACAGATAGAGGGAGAATGTGCGATCTCAACACAGACAGTCACCCGAGGTTGGAATAAAATAGGGGTCCCTGTTGTTGTTAGGCACCTGTCCTCGACAATGAACAACGGTGCTGCCTCTATTGGTTTTCTAATGTTTGAATACACAACAGTTTTTGTTTTATTTGAAGTAACTGTTCTGAATCTGAGTCATAAAAGCCATGAAGGTATGAGGAGAAGTGGAGACTGCAGATGCTGGAGATCAGAGTTGTGGTGCTGGAAGAAGCACAGCTAGTCAGCCAGCATACTAGTAACATGAAAATCGACGTTTCAGGCATTAGCCTTTCATCAGAATTGAGGCTTGTGGGCCAAGCGGGCTGAGAGATAAATGTGATGGGCCGTGGAGGGAGTAGGTGTGTTGTGGGGGGGGGTGAGGTAGCATGGAATGTGATAGGTAGATGAAAGATGGTTGAAAGTGATATATGATGAATGGAGACAGAACGACTTATCTACGGCATCCATTCAACCTGATGTGGTCTCCTCAACATTGGCGAGACAGGACGTCAACTTGTGGATCATTTCAGAGACCATCTCTGGTACAGCTATACCGTCCAACCTCAACGCCTTGTGGCTGAAAACTTTAACTCCCCCTCCCACTCCCAAAGGACATGCAGGTCCTGGGCCTCCTCCATCGCCAAAACCTAACCACCTGAATCATGGAGGAAGAACGCCTCATCGTCCGCCTTGGAACCCTCCAAACAAAGGGGACAATGTGGATTTCACCAGTTTCCCTTCATCACCATCTCCCACCTTATCCCAGTCCAAACTACATAACTCGGTACCGCCATCTTGAATTTTCCTATGTGTCCATCTTCCTTCCCACCTCTTCACTCCACCCTCGTCTCCGACCTATCACTTTCACACACCCCTCATCTACCTATGAGATCAAAGGAAGCAGCCTAGAAAAATTCCAAGTGTTGTAGTT